>NC_080388.1:29120459-29336523 GCF_028751815.1 Salvia miltiorrhiza | reverse complement strand
AGGACTTTCCCATTGCGCGTGCCCATGACTCCTCAGCGAAACTAGAGCATTCAATAACTCATTGAGAGTATAGTTGGCCTTGCTCATAACGACGTTGAGTCGGAAGTTCTCGTAGGTTTTGGGGGAGAGTGTTGAGGATGATATCGACTTTGGCTTCGCCTTCGATACCCCCTTCTAGCAGATCAAGCTGTCAAACAAATTTGTCATATGCATGACATGATCGTGCACCGAGCTGCCCTCGCCATTTTACAAGATAAGATTTCTCTCATCAAGTTAAAACGAGAGACCTCTCGGACCCCATAAACCTCCTTGAGGTTTAACATGATTCAGCCGCGTCATCATGACCTGATGCTGGAGTTGCAAAGTTTGTGACATAGTCATCATAATATAGCACTTGGCCATATTATTTGACTTGTGCCACCTTTTATGCGTTTCTCGTTCCGCATCAGTGGACTCATCAGTTAAGGGCGGACGGGGACGTGAGTAGTAAGCACAAAACTGTGCTCATCAGCGTCAAGAATATACATAATATGGCGTTTCCATTCGGTGTAATTTTGGACCGATGAGAGGATTGTTTGCTAGAATGTTAATAATTGGAGACATAGACATATCTGAAAGTAAATAAGTAAACATGTAAGAACATGAAAAAAACATATAATTCGTAACAATAATATTGTAACCTTTTGATAAAACAATATTAGTGAAACCTCCAACGGCTCAAGAATTTCCACATGTAAGCCACGTTCGTGTGGACGTTTACACATGAATTCCTCAAACCAGACTATTTAACCTAGTCATTTATTTCTATCCATGTCAACTTAACCTTTTGACAAAAGAAATTAATAGTTGGAACTCATAACTAGACCATATCATATTCAAGAAGGGACTCCGTTGGGGAGTTGTACATTGTACTGAAATGATATCTAAACAATAACCACAATTTAACCTTGATGATTAAATTCTTGAAATAGCATACTCACTAGGACCATACCGCTTTCAATTTAATCTCTTGGTTATTTATTTAAAATCCATCCTCTAAAGTTACTCATGAGAATTACACGAGTAAGCCACGTTCGTGTGGACGTTTACCCGCATAGCTCCCACTACTTAAATGGATTTAAATATTTTTAATAGAAACCTCACTTGACAACTTGTGAAATTAAATCACAAGTAAGGCCACGTTCGTGTGGACGTTTACTCATATTCTTCAATCACTTTGTCTTGAGGCCGCATGTGGAGGTCTTATAATAATTTTTAATTGCTTTAAAAATTATTACAAATGTTTAGTCTTTTTAACTTCAAAAGGTTTTGTTCATGCTCAAGCACATAAACCTAAACATACTTTTTCTAGAACGCAACAGTAAATCAATGCTCGCAGAATTCTAAAACATGCTTAAGAAAATGACAAACCTTACTAGCATGCTCCGTCTAAGCACCAATTAATTAAACAAATATTAACAAGCAAAAGACGTGCAAAAGTAGGTAAAGAGCATAAGGGATTGAACAACCACGACATGACAAGAACAGTAATAAAGAATTAAAATTCTTCGTCTGACCCATTCGTGGAAACCCAACATCTATTTCTATTACAAAATAAATAGAAAAACAGGCCCAAAACTAAAAAACAGCCCGAAAACTGCAAGCCCGTCGTTGGAATTAGGGTTTGGGCCCCCTAGGGTTTGAGACGCAGCTAGGGTTTGGAAACCCTAGCCGCCGCCGCCCTGCAGCCTCCACCGCCACACATCAGCCCTCAGCGCCGCACAGCAGCACGCCGGTGCTGCAGCACCAAGGCGCGCGCAGCGTCCCGGCGCTGGCAGCAAGCCCGGCACTGCCATTAGCACCGTCCGGGCCTCGGTGCTTCCGGCAGTCCTCGCGCACAGCGGCAGCAAGCGCTGCGCGCAGCCACCAGCAACCCGGTCGGCAGCCTCCAGCAACAGCAGCAACAGGGCGCTCGGCCGGCAGCAGAGCTCCAGCGGACGACAACAGCACAACGGCAGCAGCGGCAGTGCGCCGCTCGCCGGGCGCGCAGAGCGCGCAGGCGCAGCCCCGGGCGCGCACCGCCCCTGCCCGCTGCTTCCAGCCCTAGCCGAGCCCGCCTCGCCATCAGCGCGTGTCCAGCCGGGAGCAGCAGCGGCCGCGCGGTCGCCTGCCTGGGCGCGCTGCGCGCGGTGTGCACGCCACCCGCGCGCGCGCTGGCCCTCGGCGCCCGCAGCCCGTCGCTCTCGGTCACCCACGCCTCGCCATGATCCGGCAACCCGTGCCGCACTCCTCACACCGTTCTTCATTTGTTGATTCGTCGTCATCCTCGTTTCGTTCCTCGGTTTTTACAGATATACAACGGAAAAACAAATACAATTGAAATCCTAATCTAACCACAGATTTTCTCGTGGTGAAAAATGATTACAACGTCAAACGACGCTCGCTTTCGACCTTCTACGATAAAATCTCTCTGGAACAACTCCTCCCTCCTTCTGAAGGAATATTAAATTGAATTAACGTTCCACTTTGCCCGATGATCGTTTCTTGGTTATTATTAATTTATCATACAACGATTAAATCCTAACATGCTCCTATGAATTTAACAGCTGTTAGGAAAACTTACTTGAGAATCGGATGCACAAACTGTTGATGATCGTGTCGAAAGAATCTGACTCCAGCTCTGATCTTCTCGACTGTATCCCGCTCAATTCCCAACGTTGGATGGACAACGAGCTATGGAAATTCCCAAGGCAGAAAGATCACTCACGTTTCTGCGCCTCCCTCTGCTCTCAAAAACCCTAATTTTTATCAGTGTATTTTCCTGAGAGCTGACAGATGTATTTAATAATACAGAAAAGGGGAGGAGGCGCCACTTTCTTAGTGAGAGCCGAAAATTCTGTCTTCTTGGGCTAGGAGACATTGGGCTAGCCCAGGGACCAGATACAAGGAATAAAGATGGGCCTCAAATAAATTAATTTATCCATGGTCAGCCCAGACCATAATTAATTTATAAATATCAGTTCATTCCACTAGAGAACTGATACTGACTTACCCCTTTATTGCCGGTGATGAGTCGGGGCTTGTATTTAGACTTATTAAATCTCCGTATTTAAAATATCCGACATCCATTAATTAATTAGAGCTCTGACAGCTTAAATTAATTAATCTCTTAATAATTCCTTAAGCAGTACCACTCAAACTTTATTATTACGCCTGAACTTAATCAACCTGCAGGGTTTAGCGTAATAAACCTTATTGAGCTCCTTAAGGGGATGTCATTATCCTATACCGGATACGGGTACTAATACAGATAATCAAATATCATATATTAACCGCTATCACCCAAGATACAGAGTACTCGAGTTAGTATATAACTTTCATCCATAGTAAGTCAAAGTGATATACGAGTTAACATATGTATCTGAATACTTATTGGTATTAAGATTTATAATTCACCGAGATTTTGATTCTTCACTTAAGTCAGATAGAAGAATACATCTCAAACTGTGGTCCTATCAATACGTAATGACGTACCAGTATAGACAAGTAGCCAAGACAAACTACTTCCATCTATACTGCAGGCTAAACCAATAACTTGTCCTAGAGTTATTTCGGTTGTGATCATATTATATCTCTTAAGGTTATTCCAATTATATGGTCTTCTGTGATCTACAACACACCATATAATCTACTTATACAGAGATAAAGAACATACATATGCAATCATGAACACAATCAGATAGGAGATAAGAATAGTGAAAATAGGAATCATTGTATACAAGCATAAAAGTTCTTGCTTTCAGTATACAAATCCAACACCTTCCAAACAGCCTTGTCCTCAAGGCTGAATTCTGGAAATTGCCCACTGAACTCATCCTCTCCCACCCAAGTTGCCTCGTCGATCTCCTTATCCTTCCATTGCACCAATAACTGATGGACACACTCATCTCCTTGCCAAATCCAACGGTCACTGATTTATGCTTAATTTACACTATTTTTAAGGGTTTGTATGTGCGTATTTTAAGATAATCTTCTGGAAGTTGGTGCGTTTATGGTGTATTTTATGCTTTGCAGGAGATTTAGGCTTTCGAGATGGAAAAATACAATTTTGGAGAAGTTTGAGATTTATGGTGTATTTTATGCTTTTCTAGGTGTTCTGGTCTCCAGAGAAATCAAAGTCCAGCGCCAGAGAAATCAAAGTCTAGTGCAGCGAAATCACCATTCCTCTGGCGTCAGAGAAACCAATCTCCAAAGTAGCGAAGAATGCCAGAGCAGAGAAACCGACATCTCCAGAGCAGAGAAATCACCATTCCTCTGGCGTCAGAGAAATCAACTCACCAGAGCAAAGAAACGCCAGAGGAATCGAAGCGAGCGAGGAAACGCCAGAGGAATCGAAGCGAGCGAGGAAGCGCCAGAGGAATCGAAGCGAGCGCGGAAACGCCAGAGAAATCACCGTTTCTCTGGAGTCAGCGAAATCAAGAAGCCAGTATAGCGAAGTCATCACCAGAAGAGTCAATAGTCAGAGCAGCCAAGTAAGAAGCCATTACAGCGGAATCGAGAAGCCGGAGAAATCATCATTCCGCTGGCGATACCATTCCTCTGGCGATGCCAGAGAAATCTTCATTTCTCTGGCGCGACCCGCGAATTCGGCGCGAGTGGGAGAGTTTTTCCGGAGCGCGCATCCAGCTGGAGAGTTGCCTTATTTCACACGATTCTATTACCTTTAGAATTCTACTTTGCATGGAAACTTCCATGGTGATCCGAAGGAAATCTGAAGCTTATAAATAGGTCCTCATTTGACCTATTCGAGACACACAACCCTGATTCCCGAGCTTTCAACATTCATATTTTAGTTTTTTAGCGTTAGAATATTTTTAGCTTTCTAGTTTTCAAGGCTTGGATCAAGATTGAAGATTCAAGTCGCTACTTCAGTTTTTACTCGGTTTTTATATAATTCGTTTTTACAATTGTGTTCTCTTTAATTATGTTTATGCTTTATTTTGCTATGTCTAGCTAATTTCCTTTAGCTGATTCTAGGGTTTGTAAATAGTTGATTGAATTTATGTGATTAATTTGTTAATACCTTTGTGCCTTTGGATCATAACTGTCGCAGCCCGAAAACCCGACACTAGTAATAGTGGGGTACGAGTATCGATACGACTATTTTTAAAGAATAAAAGATAAGAAGAACTAGGTGAACGTCATGCGGAAGCTCACGTAAAAGCATGCTAAGGAAAAACTTCATAAAATTAGGCCAAGGGTAAAATCGTCAACATTGTCATAACTTTTTAATTATTAGGAATTTCACGAACAAAAACAAAACGCGTATAGTTCATTTTTCATAAGGAAGCATAATTTGCAGAGTATCGCAGCAAAAGGCGAACCGATTATATGTATGAAGACACATAACCGTGAGTGTATTGCTTGATCTCAAAAGA
The DNA here is from genome assembly GCF_028751815.1 of Salvia miltiorrhiza. NCBI lineage: Eukaryota > Viridiplantae > Streptophyta > Magnoliopsida > Lamiales > Lamiaceae > Salvia > Salvia miltiorrhiza. Next base: position 29,331,106 of record NC_080388.1, on the reverse strand, counting down.
AACTAAGTAATTCAAACATCAAGACTCTATTATCATAGAGGCAAAAATAACAATTTAATTTACATCATTTGAAACTCTCCCCCATCAGCACCAGTCCAATCTCACTCCCAGCTTAGCCTGCACATTTAGAAATACATGCAGGGCGTGAGTACATAATACTCAGTGGGCAAATGCCGAAAAACAAGAAAGGTGCTCTTAGAGCTATAGGTTTGAGGCTTGCCACATCTCAGCAACACACAGAAATAAATTAGTATCAAAAGAATCTGTGCATGCAGTTTTCATAATTAACATCATAAATAAGTGTCTGCAGACAAAGTATACGTCATGTATGTACCGCATCTACAACTCATCATCATAATTAAGGTACTGAGAAGTAGGCCTCCCTCTCAAGTACCGTGACCGGCCGACCCGAAGACGGCTCACAGTCACCTCTGTGCACAAAATCCCGCTTGTGGCAGGACCGAATTCGTCTCATCAGTAGAGGGTAACACACAAGCTCAACATCAAAAATTGGCAAGTCAAACAGTTCTCAAATATCATTTATCTCAAAACATTTGTTAATCTCATAACATCATTATATCATTAAATCATTTTAGAAAGCTCGGATAATATTTGTATACTCAAAATATTGCCCACCTGAAGTCCTTCGCTTATTCTGGAAAGAAATCAGGCAACTTACTTCTTCGTCTCGCTCGGGCCTTCATATGTCATCATCACATCGTCATCGTCATCGAAGGTTCATGTGATAAAACAAACCTTAGTCAGAAACTCAAATTCTAAATCCAATCTCTTCTTTACTCTAACTTCTCACTCAACGTCTATTTACCCGTTAAAACTCAATCCCTAGGTATACTTGGCTTCTAAGGATTCACACGTCCAATTTTCGACTTAACTCTCAACTCGACTCAAACTCATAGCAAACAAGCACATAAACAAGTATAAGCACTTAAGCATATTAAAAACACACATAGACAAGTCGAAAACAAGCTTTACTCTGCACTGACTCAACTTTAAAATCTCACCAGACTCTGTACAGAACTCTCCTGGGGTCGTAACTCATACCAAAAGAAACCTCTTCGAGTCTAGTTTCATTTAAAAAAACGTAGGATCAAAAACTGCAAGTATTTTAGCAGATATGACTGTTTTACTACAGTCTACCATATTCGGCAGTTTTTAGCAACCGAAAAGTTTGATTTTTGAAAAATAGTAAACGTTGTCAAAAAGGTCTGAAATGTTGTGGGTACTTACCTAGGACACTCAGGTCTCAACCATAAAAATTTGGGTTCCAGAATGCTAAGGAAAGCTACTGGAAACGACGACTCTATTGGCTACTCACCGAACAATTCGGCAGAATGTAGCAGTTTTAGTATTACATTTTATAAAAATAGCAAACGAAGTCCAAATGACATGAAATTTTACCGGTGTGCTCAAGACTCTCAAATATACCTACCATAAAAGTTTCAGGGCGTTTGGGTATCCAGAACCCCTCGAAAACAGTAGGTCAGTGTGTCGTGAAAAACGACTCCGAAACATACACACAAGCAAACATGCTCAACTCAACATTCATACAAAGCAAACACATCAAAACTCATTTTAAGCACTTAAAGCACTTAAAAACATTCAAATACATCAAAATACTCGTAATACTCAATCTCGACTCTTTTCTTTCATCATCCACTCAAATCTCATAGAAAACACTTCAACGAACATATCTAGCAAATTCCTTTTCAATTTCATGCTCGAAATTTCTCAAATACTCAAATATGATCATTTACATCATATAACTCATTATTCTCATATTTACTCTCTTTTTATCATAAAAACTATATTTATTACATTTTTATGAAAATCCATGTATCAACATAAAACTCTTAGCAAAACATGGATAAAATTCTCATAATGATCATAGAGCAAATTGAACCTTATTTTATCAAGCATCAAACTCACCTCATATAAAAACTCAAAAATCATACAAACTAAACTAAGCCAAAATTTTATTTAGCCTACAATAGACTTAATCAAAAATACAAAGACACTACTATCATGCTTAAAAACATATATCCCAAGCAAAAACACTTAAATAACACATAGACTAAAAAGTCCTAATTTTTACTAACTAACTCATTGAAATTTTTACAAACACATACAAATCTTTAATCTACTCATAGATCTTTCATTTTTAACCAATTAATCTCACATCAAAACCATCAATTCACCAATAAGGGCATATATACACATATCCCTAATTTTAGTAAACTAACCCACATCAAAAACTCCAATTGACATCATATACTTAAATTAATCCATCAATCATCATCATCTACACCTCATAGACTCATTTATATCATCAATTCATCATTTAACTCATTAACTCAAAAGTTACCATTTTTGGGTAAACTAACTTCCATCAAGGTTTCACATCTCATGACACATATTTCACAACATATATCAAACATCAATATACATCACATAACTCTCATTTTTCACCCCCAAACAAGAAAAGAAAAAGAAAAATTTTGAAAGGGGTGAAGACCCACTTTTTCGAAAATTTGGAAAAGAAAAGGGAGGGGTAATTTTCTTGCTCATCTTTCAAGAATACATTCACATAACATCTTTCAAACAAGATTTTAGGGAAGACATGGTTACTTACCCAAGTTCTTACCAAAGTTTACACTTTCTCACTCTAAATTTTGAGGCTCTTCTTCAAGGAATCTCTTGATCAAATGAGGATAGATAGTGTTTATGGAAAGTTTTAGAGTGATGTGAGGTGTTTGGTAGTATTATTGGGAGCTTCGAAGGTTTGCTCTAATGGTGGAAAATGGTGGAAGTGTGAGGTGAAGAAGATGAGTGTATGTGTGTGTTGGGCGAAAATTGTAGTGAGGGAGAGAGAGATGGCCGAAAATTTTAGTGAGGGAGAGAGAGGAATTTGGCTTTGCAAGATTGGAAATGATCTTGCAATCTTTAAAGGAGATTTGCAAATCTTATGAAATATTTGCTAATTAATGAATGATCTTTCTCTCTCTAATCTCTACACTCTCTCATCTCATACTCTCAATCTCTACTCTCTCAATTCCATACTTAGCAAAATTGAGACATATAACATATGGTATGGGAGATTAAAATAAAGTGTGAGAAGGGTGATTAAATAAAAATCACAAAACTATGGTAAAGTCACTCATTAATAAAATACCATAGTATAATTATTCATGTGACCAAAATAATGATCATAGCACTATTATTAGTGCACTCACTCAACTATAATATTCCTCTTCGTAGGAAAAAAATAATTTAAAAAAATTATGCCCGGAAAAATTTTCATAAACCGGCATCATTCGATTTCTCGATAAAAAAAAACCATACTTGCTTTGGAAACTTAATCAAAATTCCAAATGCTAAGGTCTCGAATAAAAATCATAATAACTCGGTCACAGTGACACACATCACGAAAATCACATAATCGATCAGTCACGTAATTTCACATAATGTCACATCAAAGCAGTCGGCAAACACAAACAAACTAGACATCTCTCGGACCGACTCTTTTCATCAAGGTTCTCACTCTTTCTTCCTCGACTCTAGGTCAGACTCATTATACCTATTCTCTTTAATAGGTCAATCAAACTCTGATAACTCAGTATCTGGTAAATCTATTCCCGGTAATCGGAAATAAAATTAAAATCTCAGCTCAATTCAATCAGCATCTCTATCTCAGCTCATTTCTCGAATCTCATCATTCTAACTCTATCCTCGGTTTAGTCACTCGTATCTCTATTTAAAAGACAATCTGTCTTATCTAATCATAAAAAAAAGTCTCGCGTCTCAACATCTCAGTTCTCTCAATAGTGTTAAGACACTATCTCACATCATAGGAAAAGTACGGGGTGTTACATCCTACCCCCCTTAAAAAAAATTTCGTCCCAAAATTTGAGTTATTCACCTTCGGGAAAAAGCTCTGGATACTTCTCTTTCATCTTCTCTTCAAGTTCCCATGTTGATTCTTCTTGACCGTGATGTCTCCATTGGATTTTCACCAAAGGAATCGACTTGTTCCTCAATTGTTGGATCTTCCGGTCCAGAATAGCATCAGGTCTCTCTTCATAGCTCAAATCTGGTTCCAGGGATACTTCTTCTTGATGAATGACGTGTTTTGGATCAAACACGTACTTTCTCAATTGAGAAACATGGAAAACGTCATGGACGTTCGCGAAGCTCGGAGGCAACGCTAGTTTATAGGCTACAGGGCCTATCTTTTCTAATACATCATAAGGTCCTATATACCTCGGTTTAAGTTTTCCTTTCACTCCAAAACGGTGAACTCCTCTAGATGGGGAAACTTTTAGAAAAACCTTGTCTCCCTCTTCAAAATGAATCTCCGTCCTTCTCGTGTCTGCATAAGATTTCTGACGATCTTGTGCCTCTTTTATTCTCTGTCGAATCTGTCTCACAACAGTGATCATCTCTTCTATCGCGTCAGGTCCAAGTACCTTTCTTTCTCCAACTTCATCCCAATAAAGCGGAGATCTACACTTTCTTCCATACAAGGCTTCGTATGGGGCCATGTTGATAGTTGACTGAAAACTATTATTGTAAGCAAATTCAATCAGGGGTAATACTTGCTCCCATTGGCTTCCTCTATCAAGCACTACAGTTCGGATCATGTCCTCCAAAACCTGAATAGTCCTCTCGGACTGTCCATCTGTTTGCGGATGAAACGCTGTACTAAAATTTAATTTAGTACCTAACTCTTTCTGCATGCTCATCCAAAATCGTGAAGTAAACTTCGAGTCTCGATCTGATGTGATCGTCTTCGGTACTCCATGCAATCGCACTATCTCTCGGATATAAATCTGAGCTAACTTGTCAGATCCATAAGTAATCTGAATCGGTACAAAATGTGCACTCTTCGTCAATCGATCGATGATTACCCAAATAGCGGTATTTCCTCTTTTTGACTTTGGCAGTCCTGTCACAAAGTCCATGGCTATATCACTCCATTTCCACTCTGGAATCTCCAATGGCTGTAACTTGCCATAGGGTCGTTGGTGTAACGCTTTCACTTGCTGACAGGCTAGACAACGAAAGATGCTATCTCTCAACGAAAGACGCTATCTCTCGCTTCATTCCTTCCCACCAAAACTTCGTTTTCAAGTCTTGGTACATCTTCGTACTTCCTGGGTGTGCGGTATAAGGGGTGTCATGAGCTTCACTCATGATTTCATTCTTCAGCTCCTTTTTATCGGGCACACACAGTCTTCCCTCAAACAAAATGGCATTATCTGCCGCCTCTTGATAATTCTCCACTTTTTCGGTTCGAATCTTCATTCGCAACCTTTCCATCTTCTCATCCTCTCTCTGAGTTGTGACTACTCTCGATCGTAAGTCAGGCGTAATGCTCAGTGCAGAAATTACTATTTCTGTTGTTTGTGGTGGTATTACTACCTCTAAATTCATCCTCTTGAATTCCTTGATCAGGTTCTCTTCTCGAGTAAGGAGAAATCCTAACTCTCCCTGATTCTTTCTGCTTAACACGTCAGCTACAACGTTAGCTTTTCCGGGTTGATAATTTATCCCGCAATCGTAGTCCTTCACCAACTCTAACCATCTTCGTTGTCGCATGTTCAGATCTTTTTGCTCAAAGAAATATTTGAGACTTTTATGATCAGTGTATATCTCACACCGTGTTCCATAGAGATGGTGTCTCCAGATCTTCAAAGCATGCACTACGGCTGCTAATTCTAAATCATGCGTCGGATAATTCACCTCGTGCGGTCGCAATTGTCGTGAAGCATACGCTATAACTTTTCCTTCTTGCATCAGTACACAACCTAGACCATGCTTCGATGCATCAGTGTACACTGCATATTCTTTGTCTGCTTTCGGAACAGCTAAAACTGGGGCAATAGTGAGCCTCTTCTTCAGCTCTTGAAAATTTCGCTCACATTCGTCCGTCCAGACGAATTTGACTTCTTTCGTTAGCAGGTGCGTTAATGGCTTAGCGATTTTTGAAAAGCCCTCTATAAAACGTCGGTAATATCCTGCTAATCCCAGAAAACTGCGTATCTCGTGCGGTGTGGTTGGCGATCTCCATTCCTGTACCGCTTGAACTTTCGCTGGGTCTACCTCAATTCCTCTCGCGGAAACGATATGACCAAGAAAATTGATTTCTTTAAGCCAAAACTCGCATTTGCTAAACTTCGCATACAACTTTTCCGCTCGTAATCTTTCCAACACGATCCTCAAGTGCTCTTCGTGTTCTCGTTTACTCTTCGAGTAAATCAGGATATCGTCTATGAAGACTAACACGAACTTGTCTAAGTATTCGTGAAAAACGCGATTCATGAGATCCATGAATACTGCCGGAGCATTTGTCAAACCGAAAGGCATGACTATAAACTCATAGTGTCCGTATCTCGTACGAAATGCCGTCTTCGGAACGTCTTCCGATCGTATCTTCAGCTGATGGTATCCCGTTCTCAAGTCAATCTTTGAAAAGGTGCTCGCTCCCTGTAGTTGATCGAACAGATCATCGATTCGAGGTAACGGATACTTATTCTTCAACGTTACTTTGTTCAGCTCTCGATAATCGATACACAACCTCAAACTTCCATCCTTCTTTTTGACAAAAAGAACTGGTGCTCCCCACGGGGAAACACTAGGTCGAATGAAGCCCATATCTAAAAGTTCTTAAAGTTGCAGCTTCAACTCTAGCAACTCAGCAGGGGCCATTCTGTATGGTGCTCTCGACGTCGGTGCTGCACCAGGCTCTAAGTCGATCGTAAACTCGAGTTGTCGGTCTGGGGGTAATCCTGGTAAAGTCTCAGGAAAAACGTCTTTGAACTCTCGCACGACTGGCACGTCATCAACGTTTGCCTTGGACTCGTCTCTCTGGTTCAGATATACAACGTACGCGGTTGTATCCTTTCTTCGCAAGAGCTTTCTTGCTTGCAATGTCGAGATGATCGGCGTCTTCTTCCATTTTCCCTCAATGCCAATGAAGGAAGTAGGTTCTTGGCCAGGTGGCTGAAAAGATATCCGTCTCTCCTTGCATTGTATCTTGGCATGATTCTCCTCTAACCAATCCATTCCCAAAATTATATCCAAGTGCCACATAGGCATCAATCTCAGGTTTCTAGCCTCGAGCTTAATCGATTCTAACTTAAATTCTAAGTTAGGGCATACGTGCGAAACCGTAGTAGTTCTGCCTATAGGTGTGGTTACTCTTAGAGATTGTGGGGCAGGCTCTACTTTCAATTCTAAGGTATCGACACAAGTATGTGAGATAAAAGAATGCGAAGCTCCAGTATCAAACAAAACTACGATAGGCACTCCTTTCAACTCGCCTATACCTGTCAAATTTCTTTGATTCTTCTCTGGTGCCTTCTGATCCAGTGCAAACACCCTCTGGTGATGCGGTTGATTTGTCTGCGGGGCTGGTGGTTGCCTCTTTCGCTGACGTGGTCGATAGGCTGGCTGTTGTTGCTGTGGCGGAGGTAGCGGTAAGATTCCATCCATTGCTTTGAGTTGTGGCCGGAATTGGTTCGATCGTCCTCCGTTCCCACTTGGCTGACGATTCGGACACTGGTTCGAGTAGTGTCCAACTTTTCCGCAGGTGTAACAGGCATTCTGTCCCATTTTACACTCTCCCAAATGGAGTTTATTGCACTTCGGGCAAGGCGGTAATCCTCGCGGTCCTTGAAAAACTGCTGCTGGGGCAGCTGGGCCAACATAAGGTCGTTTATCTCTGTTCTGAAATTGCGGTGGCACATTCTGACTCTGCCACGGCTTCTTGGGACCTTGATTTCGGTCGTCCCATTTTCTCTTGCCCTTTTGGCTTTGTCCAGAAAAAGGATGATTTCCCGATTGAGCATTCGGGTTTGATTGTGGAATCGAGCCTTGACTCGGTCTCTCTGGCTGCATTGCCAGTTCCATGTCTAGCGCTCGGTTTAAAGCCTCAGCGTAAGTTAGCGCACTCTGACTCGCTAAAACGACTCGTATTTCTTGCTTTAATCCGGAGCAAAACAGTTCCGACATCTTTTCATCGGTATCTACTCGATATGGAGCATATCGGGCCAAATCGCAAAATTGTCGGTCATACTCAGCTACCGTCTTACTCCCTTGCTTCAAATTTACAAACTCCATCTCTTTCTTCTTTCGATAGCTTCGGGGTATGTATTTCTCACAAAGAGCTTCTTTGAACTGCTCCCAGGTAAGAGCTGCTATCTGCTCCTCGTTCATCGTCTTCTGCTTCGCTTCCCACCAGAAATCTGCGGATCCCTTAAGTTGATACGACATACACATGAGTCGCTCAGCATCGTTACATCTAAGGAATCGAAAAATTCTCTCCATACTTCGAATCCACTCCTCGGTTTCAGTGGGATCTCCTGATCCATTAAATGTTGGTGGATTTTGTCGCAGAAAAAGTTCCTCTACCCTCCTTTCTTGTTGTGGGGGAGGTGGTGGCGTGGGATCTCTCTGCTCCTCTTCCTCCTCTTCTTCTCGATCTATGTTCCTTCTGTTCCCCCTTCTTCTCGGAGGCATACTATAAAGGAAAAAAGAAACATATAACTATCGGCTTCGAAACTAGCCGTTCGTCATAAAAAAAACAAACAAGCGATTTCTGTTTTTCTCACTTCGCTTCTATATCTCTTTTGAAAAACTCAAAACTCTCAAAAATTCTCGTCTACTCAATTTCTCGTCTATCATCGATCATTATTCTCATCAACCTCTATTTCTCGTTTATCACTATGCATCAGCATCATCATCATTCTCAAAACTCTGATAAGGAAGGTAAAACTCACTAATCATCAACATCTCAGTATATATATATATAGGGAAAATTGCCTCTTCCTCGAGGGCTTTTACAAAAGTAGGATCCTATATACAACGGTCCTAATACTAAAATGATGCTCTAGCTATACAAGCATCATAGGTACTAAGCACCTATAGATATATGCTATCTACATATACACACTATACTATGCCTCTCTACATATATATATATCAACTATACATCTATACATATATGCGCGTCTACTAAATACACGATCACCAGTCGTCATCTCCTGCAATCCTGCTCGTCGCCTCGTCATAATCCATGTCCTCACTCGGCTCCGTCTCCTCGTCCTGCTCTGCCTCCTGACTCCCGTACTCGTCAATCAGTCGATAGACGCTGTCATCACTCGGCTCATCCTCAACGTCCGTGTCCATCATCGGTCCAAAAACCGGCACCTCGGGAACAGGTACCCATGTCTCAACTCCGTCGGCTGTAGTGTGACGCTGCAACGGCTGAGTCCGTCCGTATCCGACCGTCATCTCTGGAGTCTCCTCATCTGGGTCCTCCTCATCACTGTCAAGGAGTATGGGCCGAGAACTTCCCTCCTGGGCGTCTCGGGACGGTGGGTATAAAATCGAATGCATATATGTCTGAAAGGCCAAAGTGCCAGGCTCAGGTAGCGGGGCAACCCTCGGATATGGATCGAAGGGGACATACTGCATCTCAGGCTCGGTGGAAACAATCGGCTGTGCCAACTCAACCGGTGGCAGTGGCGAAGATGCCGTCGCCGGTGTCCAATCCCAAGGCGGTAACTCGGCACTGGAAAAAGGAATGAGTGATAGAAACGCAAACGGGTCATGCTCTACCACTGGAGAATACGTCTCAAAGGTAGTCGGCTCGGAAACAACAGGCTCAGATAGAACTGGCATCGGATCAACTGGAGGTGGAGGTGCAATCGAAAACTGCTCCTCGGGAAGTGGGGGCACAACAAGTAGCTCCCTTCCCTGGGCTGGTCCCTCTAACTGTCCATACGGCGGTGGAGGTGGCTCGTCAAAAGCAAAATAGCGGTGGCTCAACGTCGCGATGAAACCACGGAAATCGGTGCTCACTAACCGCCCAAACTCAGTCCTCCTGATATACTGCGGCACCAGCGAAGCCGCCCAGTCTTGCCATCCGAGTGGCAACTGTGGAATCAGGTGAGTAATAGCCTCAGCCTCGTCTATCCCATGGGCACTAGCCTCCAACCAGCGTCGGTGGTAGTACGCTAGAAACTCCCCAAGAGTATCGCCCTCTCGCAGTCCAGTAGTCCTGAACCATCGGCGCATCGCCTCGCTGTATCGTCTCTGTATCGATGCCTCCTCTTGACTCTGCATCCTGTAAAATATCACGTTCATTAGAAAATGGATACGAAACTTACTTGGTACATCTCAATCAACAACATACTCGTCCTCGTTGGATATGGTGGGGCAACAGCTATACTAGCCTCAACATTTCTCCTCATATTCCACATCAACTGCCTCATATCAGATTCCATCCTCTCAAACAATTCCGTCATCAAAACAATTCATAACTCATTAGTGAAACAAACTCAACTTTCAATCAAGAAAGCGACAAGAAACAACATCAACTTCTTACCTCGTTTAAGCCGGAGGAGATGGGGTGCTGGGGTTTCGTTTCAAACTAACTCTCTCAAATTAGTCTAAGAATTCAAATTAGACTAGTACTCATCTTAAAAGAGTAGAAGCAATCAAGGGTTCAACTTAGTCAAGCAATAGACTCAGAGCAGATGACCTGCTCTGATACCACCCTGTCGCAGCCCGAAAACCCGACACTAGTAATAGTGGGGTACGAGTATCGATACGACTATTTTTAAAGAATAAAAGATAAGAAGAACTAGGTGAACGTCATGCGGAAGCTCACGTAAAAGCATGCTAAGGAAAAACTTCATAAAATTAGGCCAAGGGTAAAATCGTCAACATTGTCATAACTTTTTAATTATTAGGAATTTCACGAACAAAAACAAAACGCGTATAGTTCATTTTTCATAAGGAAGCATAATTTGCAGAGTATCGCAGCAAAAGGCGAACCGATTATATGTATGAAGACACATAACCGTGAGTGTATTGCTTGATCTCAAAAGAAACTAAGTAATTCAAACATCAAGACTCTATTATCATAGAGGCAAAAATAACAATTTAATTTACATCATTTGAAACTCTCCCCCATCAGCACCAGTCCAATCTCACTCCCAGCTTAGCCTGCACATTTAGAAATACATGCAGGGCGTGAGTACATAATACTCAGTGGGCAAATGCCGAAAAACAAGAAAGGTGCTCTTAGAGCTATAGGTTTGAGGCTTGCCACATCTCAGCAACACACAGAAATAAATTAGTATCAAAAGAATCTGTGCATGCAGTTTTCATAATTAACATCATAAATAAGTGTCTGCAGACAAAGTATACGTCATGTATGTACCGCATCTACAACTCATCATCATAATTAAGGTACTGAGAAGTAGGCCTCCCTCTCAAGTACCGTGACCGGCCGACCCGAAGACGGCTCACAGTCACCTCTGTGCACAAAATCCCGCTTGTGGCAGGACCGAATTCGTCTCATCAGTAGAGGGTAACACACAAGCTCAACATCAAAAATTGGCAAGTCAAACAGTTCTCAAATATCATTTATCTCAAAACATTTGTTAATCTCATAACATCATTATATCATTAAATCATTTTAGAAAGCTCGGATAATATTTGTATACTCAAAATATTGCCCACCTGAAGTCCTTCGCTTATTCTGGAAAGAAATCAGGCAACTTACTTCTTCGTCTCGCTCGGGCCTTCATATGTCATCATCACATCGTCATCGTCATCGAAGGTTCATGTGATAAAACAAACCTTAGTCAGAAACTCAAATTCTAAATCCAATCTCTTCTTTACTCTAACTTCTCACTCAACGTCTATTTACCCGTTAAAACTCAATCCCTAGGTATACTTGGCTTCTAAGGATTCACACGTCCAATTTTCGACTTAACTCTCAACTCGACTCAAACTCATAGCAAACAAGCACATAAACAAGTATAAGCACTTAAGCATATTAAAAACACACATAGACAAGTCGAAAACAAGCTTTACTCTGCACTGACTCAACTTTAAAATCTCACCAGACTCTGTACAGAACTCTCCTGGGGTCGTAACTCATACCAAAAGAAACCTCTTCGAGTCTAGTTTCATTTAAAAAAACGTAGGATCAAAAACGCCAAGTATTTTAGGAGATATGACTGTTTTACTACAGTCTACCATATTCGGCAGTTTTTAGCAACCGAAAAGTTTGATTTTTGAAAAATAGTAAACGTTGTCAAAAAGGTCTGAAATTTTGTGGGTACTTGCCTAGGACACTCAGGTCTCAACCATAAAAAGTTGGGTTCCAGAATGCTAAGGAAAGCTACTGGAAACGACGACTCTATTGGCTACTCACCGAACAATTCGGCAGAATGTAGCAGTTTTAGTATTACATTTTATAAAAATAGCAAACGAAGTCCAAATGACATGAAATTTTACCGGTGTGCTCAAGACTCTCAAATATACCTACCATAAAAGTTTCAGGGCGTTTGGGTATCCAGAACCCCTCGAAAACAGTAGGTCAGTGTGTCGTGAAAAACGACTCCGAAACATACACACAAGCAAACATGCTCAACTCAACATTCATACAAAGCAAACACATCAAAACTCATTTTAAGCACTTAAAGCACTTAAAAACATTCAAATACATCAAAATACTCGTAATACTCAATCTCGACTCTTTTCTTTCATCATCCACTCAAATCTCATAGAAAACACTTCAACGAACATATCTAGCAAATTCCTTTTCAATTTCATGCTCGAAATTTCTCAAATACTCAAATATGATCATTTACATCATATAACTCATTATTCTCATATTTACTCTCTTTTTATCATAAAAACTATATTTATTACATTTTTATGAAAATCCATGTATCAACATAAAACTCTTAGCAAAACATGGATAAAATTCTCATAATGATCATAGAGCAAATTGAACCTTATTTTATCAAGCATCAAACTCACCTCATATAAAAACTCAAAAATCATACAAACTAAACTAAGCCAAAATTTTATTTAGCCTACAATAGACTTAATCAAAAATACAAAGACACTACTATCATGCTTAAAAACATATATCCCAAGCAAAAACACTTAAATAACACATAGACTAAAAAGTCCTAATTTTTACTAACTAACTCATTGAAATTTTTACAAACACATACAAATCTTTAATCTACTCATAGATCTTTCATTTTTAACCAATTAATCTCACATCAAAACCATCAATTCACCAATAAGGGCATATATACACATATCCCTAATTTTAGTAAACTAACCCACATCAAAAACTCCAATTGACATCATATACTTAAATTAATCCATCAATCATCATCATCTACACCTCATAGACTCATTTATATCATCAATTCATCATTTAACTCATTAACTCAAAAGTTACCATTTTTGGGTAAACTAACTTCCATCAAGGTTTCACATCTCATGACACATATTTCACAACATATATCAAACATCAATATACATCACATAACTCTCATTTTTCACCCCCAAACAAGAAAAGAAAAAGAAAAATTTTGAAAGGGGTGAAGACCCACTTTTTCGAAAATTTGGAAAAGAAAAGGGAGGGGTAATTTTCTTGCTCATCTTTCAAGAATACATTCACATAACATCTTTCAAACAAGATTTTAGGGAAGACATGGTTACTTACCCAAGTTCTTACCAAAGTTTACACTTTCTCACTCTAAATTTTGAGGCTCTTCTTCAAGGAATCTCTTGATCAAATGAGGATAGATAGTGTTTATGGAAAGTTTTAGAGTGATGTGAGGTGTTTGGTAGTATTATTGGGAGCTTCGAAGGTTTGCTCTAATGGTGGAAAATGGTGGAAGTGTGAGGTGAAGAAGATGAGTGTATGTGTGTGTTGGGCGAAAATTGTAGTGAGGGAGAGAGAGATGGCCGAAAATTTTAGTGAGGGAGAGAGAGGAATTTGGCTTTGCAAGATTGGAAATGATCTTGCAATCTTTAAAGGAGATTTGCAAATCTTATGAAATATTTGCTAATTAATGAATGATCTTTCTCTCTCTAATCTCTACACTCTCTCATCTCATACTCTCAATCTCTACTCTCTCAATTCCATACTTAGCAAAATTGAGACATATAACATATGGTATGGGAGATTAAAATAAAGTGTGAGAAGGGTGATTAAATAAAAATCACAAAACTATGGTAAAGTCACTCATTAATAAAATACCATAGTATAATTATTCATGTGACCAAAATAATGATCATAGCACTATTATTAGTGCACTCACTCAACTATAATATTCCTCTTCGTAGGAAAAAAATAATTTAAAAAAATTATGCCCGGAAAAATTTTCATAAACCGGCATCATTCGATTTCTCGATAAAAAAAAACCATACTTGCTTTGGAAACTTAATCAAAATTCCAAATGCTAAGGTCTCGAATAAAAATCATAATAACTCGGTCACAGTGACACACATCACGAAAATCACATAATCGATCAGTCACGTAATTTCACATAATGTCACATCAAAGCAGTCGGCAAACACAAACAAACTAGACATCTCTCGGACCGACTCTTTTCATCAAGGTTCTCACTCTTTCTTCCTCGACTCTAGGTCAGACTCATTATACCTATTCTCTTTAATAGGTCAATCAAACTCTGATAACTCAGTATCTGGTAAATCTATTCCCGGTAATCGGAAATAAAATTAAAATCTCAGCTCAATTCAATCAGCATCTCTATCTCAGCTCATTTCTCGAATCTCATCATTCTAACTCTATCCTCGGTTTAGTCACTCGTATCTCTATTTAAAAGACAATCTGTGTTATCTAATCATAAAAAAAAAGTCTCGCGTCTCAACATCTCAGTTCTCTCAATAGTGTTAAGACACTATCTCACATCATAGGAAAAGTACGGGGTGTTACAATAACTGGATTAAACTGGTACATAGGATTAATAGGTTTATTGCATAGATTTAGTTAATGAATTTACTGCCCTAGGATCAGTTGCTTTTTGACAAACATGGTTTTCGTACCTCAATTCCACATGATTTGTTGTCATTTTCCTTCATGTTTTGTTTGCCAATGCGTGTTTGTACCATAATGTTGAGTTTTATGAAGATTTGATGTCTTGGTGTAGTTTTGGAGTAATTTCAGGAAAAATCAAGGATTAATTGGAGGATTTTGAAGATATGAGATTGAAGTACGTCTCGAGAGGAATCCGTGAGCGCAAACGGCGACCAAATCCGAGTCCGGACGAGGGAGAACGGAGCAAAACGAGCGGACTGTGCAAAACGCCCAGTACCCCGCGGTCACCACCCGCGGCCGCGGGGTGGGACCGCGGGTCAGCTGTTCCCGACTCCAGGAGTCACCCGCGGTGGGCCCCAGACGCGATTTTAGCCCCAAAACTCCATTTTTCCCTTCTTTTCTAACATCATTCACACACACACCCACACCCACTTCATCTTCCCCAACTCTCCAATCCCAAACCCTAGCCTCCATTCTCTACCATTTTTTCTCTCTTCCACACACAAAAACAACACCAAAATCAAATAAAGAAGGGGAAGACTTGGAAAGGAGCTCATCAAGACTACATGATTGAAGATCAAGATTATAGGATTTGTCTATGAATCTCTATCTCTCTATATCTTTATTTATGTTTTCTTATGACTTGAGATTTGCTTTTATTATGAATATGCTTGGCTAAAATCTCTTATCTTAGGGATTAGATTAGATGGATTTGTAATGGATTGATTTCTTTGTTCAATATATATCTTGATTGTGCTTATTGTTATCTTTTCAAGTCCTAGATTTATCTCTTGTATGATTGGTTGGCCACCTTTTGTGCATTTCTAATTTGTGATTTGAATCGGGAGAGGATAATTACAATAGATTAGGAGTTTGATACATATCATCTCAATAAACCGGGAGGTTGAGAGGTGGGTGAGGGCTTGTTGATCTTTTGTGCTCTTGGGAGTTATAGGTTAGAAATTGACCGGGGACGGCAATTATGACCCGTAATCTACTGTTTTAGTCGTCCGGGAGGGGGCTAAAACTAGTGGGGAGATCGCCCTAGATAAGTAGGCCATATCAAGATTTATATTGATTTAGATTGAAGTTCATTACGATCCATCGAAATCTAGTCCCTAGGATAACTTTCTTTCGAGTCACTTTTACTCTTTGAATTTTCTCCTACGTACTTTTATTTATTATTTGCGTTTTAGTTTAAGATAATTAAACCCTCTACTTTCGTTTGCCTGTCTACTATTATAGTCTGTTTAGGAGATAGATAAAGTCGTTTCGTTGTGTCAATCCCTGTGGATACGATATTCGGTTACTTATTATTTTTGCTACAACTGCACCGTGTTAGTTGCCGGTATTTTGTGCTAATAATTTAGTGATCAGTTGAAGAAGCTGCTTGATGCACAGGAGACGAGAGAGGCTCAGAAACAACCAGCCATCAATGAAGCGTTCATTCCGCAGTATGTGTATCAGGAGCCCCCACGAGTGAACGTCAACAACTTTGAGCTGAAAACGGGTTTGATCACGATGGTCCAACAGAGCCAATATGGTGGACATGCGATTGAAGACCCTAATGCGCACCTGGCGCACTTCCTGGAGCTGTGTAGCACGGTGAAGATGAATGGTGTCCCCGATGACATTATCCGTCTTCGTCTTTTCCCTTTCTCACTGCGGGATAAGGCGAAGTCGTGGTATCATACGCTGCAGCTGGGAGATAATATCATATGGGAGGACTTAGCTCATGCGTTCCTACGCAAGTTTCATCCGCCTGGCCTTACACTGAAATTGAAGATGGACATCGTGCAGTTTCAACAGCACGAGGGAGAAAAGCTAGCGGAGACTTGGGAGCGGTATCAGGAGAAGCTCAGAAAGTGCCCAGGCCATGGATTTGATGAGGGCACACTCGTGATAATGTTCTATAATGACTGCGGGGAGCGGACAAGGATGCACATGGATACAGCTGCAGGTGGCTCCCTACTCCAGAAAAGCAGTTCTGACGCATGGAACATTATTGATAGTATGGCTTCTACGAGCTACCAATGGCCATCCGAGCGAATTCAATTAAAGAAGGTTGCAGCTGCATCAAGTTCTGATCCTATTGCACCAATGGTGACTCAACAAGCAGCGATGGCTACACAGCAGACAGCGATGGCTTCACAGTTGGCAGAGCTTACTACAAAAATTGGTGAATTGAATGGTGGACGTCATGCACAAGCTGTGATAGACCCGTCAGGCATGGAAGATGTCAATTTTATGAATGGCAGAAATTTTGGGAACTTCCAGCGAGGACAACCAGGAATGTATGGCAGGGGTCCACAATTTCATCAGGGTCAGCAGCAGTTCCAGCCAGGAGCACGCCCACATCCTAACCTTTCTTACGGCAATCCGAGCAATGCTTTGCAGCCTCCACCTGGATTCTCTGTATCAAGCGGAGGAGTCATCAATGAGCCAAAGAAAGATTCAATGGAGGACATGATGAAGCAGATGCTCATGAAGATGACTGGAATGGAAACAAATGTGGGAAATAAAATTTCTAACATAGAAAATAATTTCTCAGCACTGTCCAAGCAAGTGCAGATGTTGGATACTAAAATTGGTCAGATAGCCAACCAAGCAGCTGCGCAGTACAAGTTGAGCCAATTCCCGAGCAACACTACTGCCAATCCAAAGGGCCAATGCAATGCTATATTCGATGGCACTCTGTATCCAAAAGACAGGAGGATGAGCAAGGAGAACGAACAACCAAGTGAGGAACCATACAAATCTCCTATTCCACTTAGGGAGTACATCCCAAAAGCTCCATTCCCCCGTAGTCTGATGAAGAGAGAGGTACTTGAAGAGCAATGTGCTGTGAAGCCAAGCAACAAGTGTAACGTAATTCAATTGAGAAGCGGGCCAGAGCAGCGGGATCAGCCAGACCAGCGGAACGGCAAGGATGCCAAGGAAATCAAGCTGGAGATCCCCCATTGTAAGAATGAGAAAAAAGTTGCAAATCCCGAGGAGACAGAGCATATACGCATAGTGGATGAGCTAGAGAGGCTACTTGAAGAATCAGACCGGCGTGCACAGCCTCAAGATATCAGAGCAGCGAAGCGAAGCTCAGTGCTCAACAGCCAGAGCAGAGAAATCGGCCATTTCTCTGCCAACATCCGTTCCTCTGCCAATGATAAAGAAGAAAAGGCAGTTGTTCACACCAAGAAGATAGGTCAGGAGGATAGGAAAATCTCGCAGATGAAAGCTGTGTGCACTGAGCTGCCAATGAAGCTACTTTCGAAGAAGAAAGATCCGGGTAGTTCACCATTGAGTGCGAGATTGGAGGAGAGCTCTTTCCCAAGGCTCTTTGCGATTTAGGGGCTAGTGTCAATGTGATGCCCATCTCTGTTTTCAAGCGGCTGGGAATTGGAGATCTCAAGCCGACCTCGATGGAGATTCAAATGGCGGATAGATCAAGAGTAAAGCCGAGAGGAAAGCTTGAAGACATCTTTGTGAAGGTTGACAAGCTAGTCTTCCCTATGGATTTCTTGGTCCTCGATACTCCTGAAGATGCAAATTCGCCGTTAATTCTTGGTCGATCATTCTTAGCTACGGGAAGAGCTATGATAGATGTACCGAATGGAAGCGTCATTTTTCACGCAGATGATGCGTATGGGTCTTCTACCTCTGTTCGTGCTAAGCGTACTGTCATGCCTGTTGTGTTCGATGTTCATTGAGTTAGAGGTATCGTCGAGCTCTAGACGTTAAATTAAGCACTTATTGGGAGGTAACCCAACTATTTTTCCTTGTTTTTTTTTTCTTTCTTTTAGTGTCGTTTTGTTTCGTTTTGTTTCTTTATGTTTTGTTGTTTTGTTCGGGTTTTTGTACGGTGTTGAGCTTGGAAGTTGCGAGACTATCGCTTTATTCATGCCACCGCCAGAGGAACAGGTGTTTCTCTGCCAGATTTCGGAAGGTCTTCAATGTCCAGCGTGGCCATTTTCCTCGCTTCACCTGTCCAGCGCGGCAATTTTCCTCGCTGCACCTATCCAGCGCGGCCATTTTCCTCGCTGCACTTTTCCACGCTGCATCTGTCCAGCGCAGCCACTCTTTGCTCTGCCGATGCCGCAAACCCACCCTCTTCACTACCTCTCACGAAGGATTCAGTTTTTCATTGCCGATAATCAGGGATGTTTTCTACACTCTTCTTATTTCTTTTACGCCCTGAGGACATGGCATGCTTTAAGTGTGGGGGGGGTGTTTTGTTGCTTATATTTTCAAAAATAAATTGGGCGAAAATTGATTTTTCTATGCTTAGTTTTTGGTCTCGAATCTGGCTAATTTTTATGAATTTGTGGAAGAGAAGATGGTTTTAGATGTGCATTTTGGGTTTGTGAATGAATGTAGGATATTCTTGTTTTACCTTTGATATATGTTTCTTGTTTGTGCAAAGAACGATGAGTTTTGTTGCAACACTTTTGTAAGTTAGTAAAACGTGATTTGTCCGGTAGATGCTAGAAGGAGTGTTGTCATTATGATTGCCTACGATCGTATCTAATCTGTGAAAATGTTGGATGAATTGCCAACTTCAAAATTTCCAGCTCTGAAACATCTGGCCTGTTCTGAAAACGTGATAGCTCTGAGTCTCTGCCCCTCTAGTCTAACTATGAGCATGGGAAACCACGTGAAAAACTTTGGATTACAGCCAAATGGTTTTATTTCATGAAATATGGCTCAACTGTCGAAATCTCAAAGCACACAAAGTGTGAAAATTGGTGATATTGATTATAAAGGCGGTCACATTAGGGAATTCACTTCTAGCGGAGAATTGGGTCTGATCGAATTACTCGCATTACCCTTTTGTTGCTTCATAAAATTTGAGTTACTTGCATGATCGAGAGATGTGTGTTGATGGTAAAGTTTTGAATTGACTTTGTGAATGTTTGAATGGGAATGAACATTGTTGAAACCAATCTCTTCCTAGGATTCATATAGATTTTGCTTGAGGACAAGCAAAAGGCTAAGTGTGGGGGAGTTGATTTATGCTTAATTTACACTATTTTTAAGGGTTTGTATGTGCGTATTTTAAGATAATCTTCTGGAAGTTGGTGCGTTTATGGTGTATTTTATGCTTTGCAGGAGATTTAGGCTTTCGAGATGGAAAAATACAATTTTGGAGAAGTTTGAGATTTATGGTGTATTTTATGCTTTTCTAGGTGTTCTGGTCTCCAGAGAAATCAAAGTCCAGCGCCAGAGAAATCAAAGTCTAGTGCAGCGAAATCACCATTCCTCTGGCGTCAGAGAAACCAATCTCCATAGTAGCGAAGAATGCCAGAGCAGAGAAACCGACATCTCCAGAGCAGAGAAATCACCATTCCTCTGGCGTCAGAGAAATCAACTCACCAGAGCAAAGAAACGCCAGAGGAATCGAAGCGAGCGAGGAAACGCCAGAGGAATCGAAGCGAGCGAGGAAGCGCCAGAGGAATCGAAGCGAGCGCGGAAACGCCAGAGAAATCACCGTTTCTCTGGAGTCAGCGAAATCAAGAAGCCAGTATAGCGAAGTCATCACCAGAAGAGTCAATAGTCAGAGCAGCCAAGTAAGAAGCCATTACAACGGAATCGAGAAGCCGGAGAAATCATCATTCCGCTGGCGATACCATTCCTCTGGCGATGCCAGAGAAATCGTCATTTCTCTGGCGCGACCCGCGAATTCGGCGCGAGTGGGAGAGTTTTTCCGGAGCGCGCATCCAGCTGGAGAGTTGCCTTATTTCACACGATTCTATTACCTTTAGAATTCTACTTTGCATGGAAACTTCCATGGTGATCCGAAGGAAATCTGAAGCTTATAAATAGGTCCTCATTTGACCTATTCGAGACACACAACCCTGATTCCCGAGCTTTCAACATTCATATTTTAGTTTTTTAGCGTTAGAATATTTTTAGCTTTCTAGTTTTCAAGGCTTGGATCAAGATTGAAGATTCAAGTCGCTACTTCAGTTTTTACTCGGTTTTTATATAATTCGTTTTTACAATTGTGTTCTCTTTAATTATGTTTATGCTTTATTTTGCTATGTCTAGCTAATTTCCTTTAGCTGATTCTAGGGTTTGTAAATAGTTGATTGAATTTATGTGATTAATTTGTTAATACCTTTGTGCCTTCCAGTTTATGATTCATAATTCCTGGTGCTTGAATTCTTGTGAATTATTTGGCCAATAGTTTGCATGTTTAGCTATTCGGTTTGAGACCTAGCGGAGATAACTGTTTAGTGGATTCAGGAATGTATGATATGATTTTAACCTTGAGACCTAGCGGAGATAGGTGGATCATAGGGAGCTATTCTTAGGAGCTATTGTGAGTTAGTAGATTTTCTTGAGACCTAACGGAGATAGATAATTTACTAATCTACGATCGTTGCTGCTCTAGCGAGAGTAATTGATTAATTAAGTGATCTCTCATCATAACTGGATTAAACTGGTACATAGGATTAATAGGTTTATTGCATAGATTTAGTTAATGAATTTACTGCCCTAAAATCAGTTGCTTTTACTCTTTGAATTTTCTCCTACGTACTTTTATTTATTATTTGCGTTTTAGTTTAAGATAATTAAACCCTCTACTTTCGTTTGCCTGTCTACTATTATAGTCTGTTTAGGAGATAGATAAAGTCGTTTCGTTGTGTCAATCCCTGTGGATACGATATTCGGTTACTTATTATTTTTGCTACAACTGCACCGTGTTAGTTGCCGGTATTTTGTGCTAATAATTTAGTGATCAGTTGAAGAAGCTGCTTGATGCACAGGAGACGAGAGAGGCTCAGAAACAACCAGCCATCAATGAAGCGTTCATTCCGCAGTATGTGTATCAGGAGCCCCCACGAGTGAACGTCAACAACTTTGAGCTGAAAACGGGTTTGATCACGATGGTCCAACAGAGCCAATATGGTGGACATGCGATTGAAGACCCTAATGCGCACCTGGCGCACTTCCTGGAGCTGTGTAGCACGGTGAAGATGAATGGTGTCCCCGATGACATTATCCGTCTTCGTCTTTTCCCTTTCTCACTGCGGGATAAGGCGAAGTCGTGGTATCATACGCTGCAGCTGGGAGATAATATCATATGGGAGGACTTAGCTCATGCGTTCCTACGCAAGTTTCATCCGCCTGGCCTTACACTGAAATTGAAGATGGACATCGTGCAGTTTCAACAGCACGAGGGAGAAAAGCTAGCGGAGACTTGGGAGCGGTATCAGGAGAAGCTCAGAAAGTGCCCAGGCCATGGATTTGATGAGGGCACACTCGTGATAATGTTCTATAATGACTGCGGGGAGCGGACAAGGATGCACATGGATACAGCTGCAGGTGGCTCCCTACTCCAGAAAAGCAGTTCTGACGCATGGAACATTATTGATAGTATGGCTTCTACGAGCTACCAATGGCCATCCG
This sequence comes from Salvia miltiorrhiza, assembly GCF_028751815.1. Taxonomy (NCBI): domain Eukaryota; kingdom Viridiplantae; phylum Streptophyta; class Magnoliopsida; order Lamiales; family Lamiaceae; genus Salvia; species Salvia miltiorrhiza. Next base: position 29,308,794 of record NC_080388.1, on the reverse strand, counting down.
AGCGAATTCAATTAAAGAAGGTTGCAGCTGCATCAAGTTCTGATCCTATTGCACCAATGGTGACTCAACAAGCAGCGATGGCTACACAGCAGACAGCGATGGCTTCACAGTTGGCAGAGCTTACTACAAAAATTGGTGAATTGAATGGTGGACGTCATGCACAAGCTGTGATAGACCCGTCAGGCATGGAAGATGTCAATTTTATGAATGGCAGAAATTTTGGGAACTTCCAGCGAGGACAACCAGGAATGTATGGCAGGGGTCCACAATTTCATCAGGGTCAGCAGCAGTTCCAGCCAGGAGCACGCCCACATCCTAACCTTTCTTACGGCAATCCGAGCAATGCTTTGCAGCCTCCACCTGGATTCTCTGTATCAAGCGGAGGAGTCATCAATGAGCCAAAGAAAGATTCAATGGAGGACATGATGAAGCAGATGCTCATGAAGATGACTGGAATGGAAACAAATGTGGGAAATAAAATTTCTAACATAGAAAATAATTTCTCAGCACTGTCCAAGCAAGTGCAGATGTTGGATACTAAAATTGGTCAGATAGCCAACCAAGCAGCTGCGCAGTACAAGTTGAGCCAATTCCCGAGCAACACTACTGCCAATCCAAAGGGCCAATGCAATGCTATATTCGATGGCACTCGGTATCCAAAAGACAGGAGGATGAGCAAGGAGAACGAACAACCAAGTGAGGAACCATACAAATCTCCTATTCCACTTAGGGAGTACATCCCAAAAGCTCCATTCCCCCGTAGTCTGATGAAGAGAGAGGTACTTGAAGAGCAATGTGCTGTGAAGCCAAGCAACAAATGTAACGTAATTCAATTGAGAAGCGGGCCAGAGCAGCGGGATCAGCCAGACCAGCGGGACGGCAAGGATGCCAAGGAAATCAAGCTGGAGATCCCCCATTGTAAGAATGAGAAAAAAGTTGCAAATCCCGAGGAGACAGAGCATATACGCATAGTGGATGAGCTAGAGAGGCTACTTGAAGAATCAGACCGGCGTGCACAGCCTCAAGATATCAGAGCAGCGAAGCGAAGCTCAGTGCTCAACAGCCAGAGCAGAGAAATCGGCCATTTCTCTGCCAACATCCGTTCCTCTGCCAATGATAAAGAAGAAAAGGCAGTTGTTCACACCAAGAAGATAGGTCAGGAGGATAGGAAAATCTCGCAGATGAAAGCTGTGTGCACTGAGCTGCCAATGAAGCTACTTTCGAAGAAGAAAGATCCGGGTAGTTCACCATTGAGTGCGAGATTGGAGGAGAGCTCTTTCCCAAGGCTCTTTGCGATTTAGGGGCTAGTGTCAATGTGATGCCCATCTCTGTTTTCAAGCGGCTGGGAATTGGAGATCTCAAGCCGACCTCGATGGAGATTCAAATGGCGGATAGATCAAGAGTAAAGCCGAGAGGAAAGCTTGAAGACATCTTTGTGAAGGTTGACAAGCTAGTCTTCCCTATGGATTTCTTGGTCCTCGATATTCCTGAAGATGCAACTTCGCCGTTAATTCTTGGTCGATCATTCTTAGCTACGGGAAGAGCTATGATAGATGTACCGAATGGAAGCGTCATTTTTCACGCAGATGATGCGTATGGGTCTTCTACCTCTGTTCGTGCTAAGCGTACTGTCATGCCTGTTGTGTTCGATGTTCATTGAGTTAGAGGTATCGTCGAGCTCTAGACGTTAAATTAAGCACTTATTGGGAGGTAACCCAACTGTTTTTCCTTGTTTTTTTTTTCTTTCTTTTAGTGTCGTTTTGTTTCTTTGTGTTTTGTTGTTTTGTTCGGGTTTTTGTACGGTGTTGAGCTTGGAAGTTGCGAGACTATAGCTTTATTCATACCACCGCCAGAGGAACAGGTGTTTCTCTGCCAGATTTCGGAAGGTCTTCAATGTCCAGCGTGGCCATTTTCATCGCTTCACCTGTCCAGCGCGGCAATTTTCCTCGCTGCACCTATCCAGCGCGGCCATTTTCCTCGCTGCACTTTTCCACGCTGCATCTGTCCAGCGCAGCCACTCTTTGCTCTGCCGATGCCGCAAACCCACCCTCTTCACTACCTCTCACGAAGGATTCAGTTTTTCATTGCCGATAATCAGGGATGTTTTCTACACTCTTCTTATTTCTTTTACGCCCTAAGGACATGGCATGCTTTAAGTGTGGGGGGGTGTTTTGTTGCTTATATTTTCAAAAATAAATTGGGCGAAAATTGATTTTTCTATGCTTAGTTTTTGGTCTCGAATCTGGCTAATTTTTATGAATTTGTGGAAGAGAAGATGGTTTTAGATGTGCATTTTGGGTTTGTGAATGAATGTAGGATATTCTTGTTTTACCTTTGATATATGTTTCTTGTTTGTGCAAAGAACGATGAGTTTTGTTGCAACACTTTTGTAAGTTAGTAAAACGTGATTTGTCCGGTAGATGCTAGAAGGAGTGTTGTCATTATGATTGCCTACGATCGTATCTAATATGTGAAAATGTTGGATGAATTGCCAACTTCAAAATTTCCAGCTCTGAAACATCTGGCCTGTTCTGAAAACGTGATAGCTCTGAGTCTCTGCCCCTCTAGTCTAACTATGAGCATGGGAAACCACGTGAAAAACTTTGGATTACATCCAAATGGTTTTATTTCATGAAATATGGCTCAACTGTCGAAATCTCAAAGCACACAAAGTGTGAAAATTGGTGATATTGATTATAAAGGCGGTCACATTAGGGAATTCACTTCTAGCGGAGAATTGGGTCTGATCCAATTACTCGCATTACCCTTTTGTTGCTTCATAAAATTTAAGTTACTTGCATGATCGAGAGATGTGTGTTGATGGTAAAGTTTTGAATTGACTTTGTGAATGTTTGAATGGGAATGAACATTGTTGAAACCAATCTCTTCCTAGGATTCATATAGATTTTGCTTGAGGACAAGCAAAAGGCTAAGTGTGGGGGAGTTGATTTATGCTTAATTTACACTATTTTTAAGGGTTTGTATGTGCGTATTTTAAGATAATCTTCTGGAAGTTGGTGCGTTTATGGTGTATTTTATGCTTTGCAGGAGATTTAGGCTTTCGAGATGGAAAAATACAATTTTGGAGAAGTTTGGATGAATTTGGCATTTTCTAGGTGTTCTGGTCTCAGAGAAATCAAAGTCCAGCGCCAGAGAAATCAAAGTCCAGCGCCAGAGAAATCAAAGTCTAGTGCAGCGAAATCACCATTCCTCTGGCGTCAGAGAAACCAATCTCCATAGTAGCGAAGAATGACAGAGCAGAGAAACCGACATCTCCAGAGCAGAGAAATCACCATTCCTCTGGCGTCAGAGAAATCAACTCACTAGAGCAAAGAAACGCCAGAGAAATCGAAGCGAGCGAGGAAACGCCAGAGAAATCGAAGCGAGCGAGGAAGCGCCAGAGGAATCGAAGCGAGCGCGGAAACGCCAGAGAAATCACCGTTTCTCTGGAGTCAGCGAAATCAAGAAGCCAGTATAGCGAAGTCATCACCAGAAGAGTCAATAGTCAGAGCAGCCAAGTAAGAAGCCATTACAGCGGAATCGAGAAGCCGGAGAAATCATCATTCCGCTGGCGATACCATTCCTCTGGCGATGCCAGAGAAATCGTCATTTCTCTGGCGCGACCCGTTTCCCGGGTGACATCCATTTCTCTGGCGAGAGCTGCAAATTCGGCGCGAGTGGGAGAGTTTTTCCGGAGCGCGCATCCAGCTGGAGAGTTGCCTTATTTCACACGATTCTATTACCTTTAGAATTCTACTTTGCATGGAAACTTCCATGGTGATCCGAAGGAAATCTGAAGCTTATAAATAGGTCCTCCTTTGACCTATTCGAGACACACAACCCTGATTCCCGAGCTTTCAACATTCATATTTTAGTTTTTTAGCGTTAGAATATTTTTAGCTTTCTAGTTTTCAAGGCTTGGATCAAGATTTAAGATTCAAGTCGCTACTTCAGTTTTTACTCGGTTTTTCGTTTTTACAATTGTGTTCTCTTTAATTATGTTTATGCTTTATTTTGCTATGTCTAGCTAATTTCCTTTAGCTGATTCTAGGGTTTGTAAATAGTTGATTGAATTTATGTGATTAATATGTTAATACCTTTGTGCCTTCCAGTTTATGATTCATAATTCCTGGTGCTTGAATTCTTGTGAATTATTTGGCCAATAGTTTGCATGTTTAGCTATTCGGTTTCAGACCTAGCGGAGATAACTGTTTAGTGGATTCAGGAATGTATGATATGATTTTAACCTTGAGACCTAGCGGAGATAGGTGGATCATAGGGAGCTATTCTTAGGAGCTATTGGGAGTTAGTAGATTTTCTTGAGACCTAACGGAGATAGATAATTTACTAATCTACGATCGTTGCTGCTCTAGCGAGAGTAATTGATTAATCAAGTGATCTCTCAGCATAACTGGATTAAACTGGTACATAGGATTAATAGGTTTATTGCATAGATTTAGTTAATGAATTTAGTGCCCTAGGATCAGTTGCTTTTACTCTTTGAATTTTCTCCTACGTACTTTTATTTATTATTTGCGTTTTAGTTTAAGATAATTAAATCCTCTACTTTCGTTTGCCTGTCTACTATTATAGTCTGTTTAGGAGATAGATAAAGTCGTTTCGTTGTGTCAATCCCTGTGGATACGATATTCGGTTACTTATTATTTTTGCTACAACTGCACCGTGTTAGTTGCCGGTATTTTGTGCTAATAATTTAGTGATCAGTCACGCAAAATCCATTCAGGAACAAATTCGGGATCAGACTGCCACAATTCTTTGGGCAACTCAGTTTCTACTGAATGATCGCCCACCATTGCCTTAAGTTGCGAGACGTGAAAAACAGGATGTTACCGCGAAGAAGGTGGAAGTAGTAGCCGATAAGCAATAGGACCGATCCTTTTAAGAATTTCAAAAGGTCCATAAAATTTTGCAGCTAACTTTACACTCCCTGACCGAAATAAGGAGGATTGTCGATACGGTCGGAGCTTGAGAAAGACTTTTTGGCCCACTGCAAACTGCACATCTCTACGATATTTATTGGCAGCATGAACCATATGTTGTTGAGCACGCTCAAGATGTTCCTCGAGATGACGAAGAACACCATCCCTCGTTGTTAACTTATCAACCACTGCCCTGACTCTTATCTCAGATGGTAAGAAACTCCCCAGCTTAGGCGGTGGGCGCCCATATACAACTTCAAAAGGTGTCGAACCCGCTGATGAATGAAAACTAGTATTATAACAATACTCAGCCCACGCTAGCCATTTACTCCACTGTCGGGGCCGCTCCGAGGCAAAGCAACGCAAATAAGTTTCAACGCCACGGTTTACCACCTCTGTTTGCCCATCTGTCTCCGGATGGTAAGCTGAACTCATTCTCAATTTAGTTCCCATAGCCTTAAATAATTCTGACCAAAATCCACTTAAGAAAATTTTGTCCCGGTCTGACACAATAGATAATGGAACTCCATGGAGCCGAACAATCTCCCTCACAAAAACTGACGCTACATCGCGTGCAGTAATGGATGTCGCAAACCCAAGAAATGTGCATATTTGGATAAATGATCCACCACCACCAAAATACAATCATAGGATCCCGATCGTGGCAATCCCTCAACGAAATCCATACTAACATCCTCCCAAATGTATGTCGGAATAGGCAAAGGTTGCAGTAAGCCTCCTAGAGCTCGTGCTTCATACTTTTGCTTTTGACAGATTAAGTATTCAGCCACAAAGTTTGTCACATCCTTCAGCATGCCAACCCAATATACATTTGAAGCAAGTCGACGATAAGTGCAGAATGCTCCAGCATGTCCCCCTTGCGGTGAAGCATGAAACTCGGCCAACAAGCGAGGAATGAATACAGAATCCTTGGCTAGCACTAAGCGACCTTGATAATACAGGACATCATTAATAAGAGTGTAGGCTGGATAGTCTGATGATCCAACGGTCAATTTTGATCGAATAACTGCTAACTTCTCATCCTTTCGAGTCTCTTCACAAATCACCTTCCACCCCATCCATGTAGGTATCGATACAGCTGCGCACTCGATCTCTTCATAACTTTGGGATAAGGCATCAGCGACACGGTTAGCCACCTCTGCCTTATATTCAATTTGAAACTCATAACCCAATAATTTAGCCACCCAAAATTGTTGTGCTGGCGTTGAAACCGGTTGTCCCAATAAAAAATGAAGACTACGCTGATCTGTTCGCACAGTAAATCTCCGTCCCACCAAGTACGGTCGCCAATGTTGAACTGCTAGGACAAGTGCCATTAGTTCCATCTCATATGGTGATTTTTCCGAGCTCCTGTCAGATAAAGCTTTGCTAAAATAGGCCACCGGTCGGCCTTCCTGCATCAATACTGCTCCTAGTCCTCTACCCGATGCATCACACTCTATGACAAAAGGTTTGGAAAAATCAGGAGTAGCTAATACCGGGGCTGTGGTCACAGCTTTCTGCAAGGCTTCGAAAGTTGATTGGGCTGTGACTCATCCAAAAACACCTAGCGGATGGACTCGAATTTATACGAGGTCGTCCTAGTGCAGTAAGGTGACTCAAGTCGTCTCACACGGAAGGCTAAATAGGGCTCTGATCATGTTACGCACAGAAAACATGAAATAAACCTAAACACTCTAATCAGAAGGTTGGGTCTGACACTCTCTCTCCGATTAACTAATGCGTAATTAAAATAAAGCATATAAATCTATCTAGGCGAAAGATAGGAAGCAAGCAAAGAAAGCAATAAGACAACATAAAGAACTAAGGTTCTAATCTAACAATCTAGAAAGCAATAATTAAATCCAAAATCATAAAGCAATAATTATCTAGGCAAGGGAAATAAACAAGCATGCAAATCTATGGCAAACACTAATCATGATTTATCCTAAGGAACATGTAAACGAAAAGCAACACAATTTCAACGGAGTATTACTCTAACAAATCAACCAACAATCTAACTATACTAACTAGGTAATAAGATTAACAAAGCATAAATCAATGCTAAATATCATTATCAAAATGTATTCAATTATGTAGGAAAAGAGCTACCAAGAAATCTTGTAAAATTCGATAAATCAATAGATAGAACTTACAATTGATTAAAGGAAACGACGATCTAGCGTAATCCGAGAGTTTCTAATGTGTTTCTCCCTATCAAAACTCTAAGAAAATACACTAAAAATGGAGTTGGAGGCTGGAGTGGTAGAGAGTGGGCTCCAAAACCCTAAAAAATGGGTTTTAAACCCTCAAAAACGTAACTGCAGACCGCCCAGGGACGGCGGCCGCCGTGGACGGCGCCGCCGTGTATGCCTTTCGCAGACTGCAATGCGCAGCATTTTTATTTTGGTCCGTTCGCCCTCGTTTCAAGTCGGAGTTTAGATCCGTTTTCGCCTACGAACTCGTATCGAGACGAACTTCGATTCTTCTTCAGACCATTCAACTAAATTCTGACTTTACTTTTGTCCACATATCAATCAATGTGAGCACAAAATCCTGAGACAACAAAATTAGCACAAAAGCTCAAATCATTCAACTCTTAAGTGAAAGAGACCAAAATAAAAGTCAATATAACACGTAAACACCCAGAGATTCATCACAAAATAAGGCTAAATAACCCCCCCACACTTGATCCTTTGCTTGTCCTCAAGCAAAGTCACAACACCAAATGATAGTTCGCAAGAAAACCTTCCTCACCATTCACATCTCCAACCAATCTAAGTCTCTTAGCCATTTACGTTCCTCACGAGATGTTCATTGTTAAGATTTTAAGAAGCAACAACCACGTGATACAATTCAATCCGATCAAACCCGATTCTCCGCTAGAGGTGAGTTTTCTAATGTGATTGCCTTTATAATCAAATCCCATTTCTCTTGAAGAAGATAAACAATCAAACCAAATCTCAATTTTATACATCTTTCTTTTCAAGGTGATGTTATTTTATTCTCAATAGATAGGCCAACTTTCGTGAGATCAACACTTTTGGAGGTAATCCAAAATGTTCTCACGTGGTTTCCCATGCTCATAACACTACCAGTCAGAGGAGCAGAGACCCAGAGCTATAGAAAACTTAACAACAAACCAACATTCAAACTCAAGGGATAAGATCATAGGCTATCACAATGAAAACACTCCCTCTAGCATCTGCCGGACAAATCACGTCAAGAATAGCTCATAAGGGTGTTGCATCCAAAACATTAAACAACTTACATCAAGCGAGGAATATGCATAGCATGAGAGACAAAGATAGCAACCAAGACAACACAATTCATGACATTTACTTGTGAACAAATCATCAAAGTGTGTAGTATTACTTGAACCCAAGCAACGATCAAGGTAAAGAGGACCATTTGCCCCACACAAGAAAGCCCAAAAACACAACAAAAAGACACCCACAGGATCCAAAAATACCATACCCACAGGATCCACAAATACCAACAAACAACCCCCCCCCACACTTAAAATCTGGCACTGTCCTCAGTGCTTACAAAAAGAGGGGTGAAAGAGGAAAACTTCCCTGAATACCGATCCAAGTGGTGAGTCTGTAGTATCCCACGATGTCTGCCAATCCTCATCTATAAACCAAACAGTCCCCAACGCACCAACCTGCATCAAACAACAGAAACAACAGAAACACAAACCCAAACAAAACGAAAGAAAAACAAAAACAAGGGAAAGCAAGAAAAACATGGGTTGCCTCCCATGCAGCGCTAGTTTTTAAGTCGCCAGCCCGACTAAAAGGATCCTTTAACCAAAATTTGATTGAAGCGTCAGCTGCTTAAGTGCCTGTGTAAACACATCTTCTTGAATTGCAGCTGCGGGTCCTCCTAATGAACGCTCCATGCTCATATCATGAGATGGTCTTTTATTCACACATCCAACGAGATCGAGTGACACAACCTCATCAAGCTTCTCTTCCAGTAGCAAGGCACACAGAAAGCCTTGCTCTATATCATCTTCCTCTTGCAGTTTTTCCAGAAATTCCTGCTCAATGTCAGCCTCATCCTGCAAGTTAACAAGGAATTCTTCCACAATCTCGTCCTCCTCCTGTAACTTATAAAGAAAGTCCTGCACAATACAGTCCTCATCCAAAACATTAAAAGTCTCAACATAAGAGCAGTTTTGCAATAAGGGGTGTTAGGTCCGGGGGGTCTCGAATAGGTGTATGGGGGGGAATACACCTATAGGCTATTTTTACAACAATCTACTGACCTCAATCAGAGGGATCTCAGTCAGAGATTGAAACGAAACTTTATACGCAAACAAGGACTCCTATTTTTACTGAAAACAGTTTTGACCAACAGGGTTGACGACTGATACTGAAAGCTCTTCAGTAATGAGTTATCAGTTAAGTTGTTGGAACTTAACTGATCCAAGTAAGGGCTTCAGTCGTGTTTGCTAACATAGAGATGATATCACTCTTCCTTACTATCAGAGGATAGTTCAGTCAGATTGATATCATACGCAGCGGAAATTAAACTTAGTTTCGTAATAGCCTCGGTGGAGCAGGTTGTTGGATTAAGGTTTCTCTTTGCTGTTAGTCAGTGTTCAGTTTTATCAATTGAAATAGCACAAGTAAGAATATAAAACTGAAAGCTGTAAATAACACATAGACTTTTACGTGGTTCGGAAAAACACTTTCCTACATCCACGGCTGGTTGATCAGACCAACAATCCACTCCGCAAGTGCTTCACTGGTGCACTGCAAATCGTACCCGTGTGCTTGCCTGGTGCACACAACCGTAAACTGAAGATAACCCCTCTTCAGCACCCACACACCTCGCGTAGGATTTCCCTGCTAAGCACACCTCGTGCTCAGACTTTTCACTCAGAGTTCAGAGTACCTTCCTAAACTCCGAATCACTCAAACACTCTTATGGGGGAGAGGTTTAAATGAGTGCCAACTATACTTACAAAGAACAAGTTCTTTGAAGCAAGTTTGACCTTTGGCTTCTGGGTAAACAGATATATGCCTAGGGTCTAAGAGAATGTATGTAATCAGCAGTGACTGATTTTGGCTTTGGAATTCTCTTCTTCGATTCAAGCTTTGGGCGGTTAAGCTTTAGGCTGAGTAGCAATTTCGGCAGAGCTTCAGCTTATGTCATTGAATCGGTGAAGATTGAAGTGATCCTCGAGCGCTATTTGTAGGAGAGCTCTTGAATAGATCCGTTGGCGTAAATCGTCCTCAAGATTTTTTCCGTTGGAGAGCAATTCGAATTTGGGCTGAGACTTCAATCTTCGAGGTTCCTTGTCTGTGTGGAAATGGCTCTCTTTGATGGACAGGAGATGTGACATCTCTGAAAAGTAACCACCAGATAGGAATGACCTCTGCAGAGATAAGATATTCTGAGATCTCTGCATTTAATGCGGCTGTACTTGTGCGTACGTGGATTCCTCTGAACGTTGGAAGATCAGTCCTAGGAGGAATGTTCAACTGATACTTGACTTTAGTATCAGTCCTTTGCGCGCATTAAATAATCAGTCTTCAACTGATACTTCAGTTGGTAACTGCAGTCTTCAGTCTTCAGTCTTCGTTCTTCAGTCTTTAGTCTTCGGTCTTCGACACCGCAACTAAACTAGAAACGAACTCTAACACTTGAGTTCAAAATGATTCTAGTCTATTACATAAAAGTCCTATGAATTTTGGTATCATCAAAACAAGGGTTAGGATATTCCACAAGGTTCCCAACAATTTCCCCCTTTTTGATGATGCCAAAACCACACAGCAGTTCTAGACAACAAAAAGACTGAACTCACAGTACAAGTTCTAAATAAGGGGTGAAAACAGTTTCCCCTTAACAATAGAACCTAAAAACTTGTACTTAGAGCAAGAACGAAAACAGTTCTAAAAACAGAACAAAAAGAAGACAGAAAAACCATAATCAGAGCCTGTACAAAGAGTCATTGTCTTCAGGTTGAGATCAATAAGAAGTTCATTTCATTAATAAAGACTGATAAGCCATCAGTCGAGGTACAGAGCAAGACTTACATTGGAGTAAAAAGAAAAACAAAAACATCATGGAGAACCCATGGACTCCAGCAGTCTGCTTGGCTGCGCCTTGAACTTCTTGATCTTCATCTTCTGTCTTCGTGTCTTCATGTTCCTAAGCTTGTTCCACTCTCACTTGTGTTCCGTTGAATTGAGGTCTTATCCTCTAGGCGAATCTTCCTCATGATCATCCTGATGAAATAGGATGATCATTTTGCTTGATCGTCTTCAGTCTTTTGAGAATAAGTCTCTTAAGAATTTCCCCCTTTTTGGCAACATCAAAAAGGTGGAATTTTGACTGAAGGATGAAGCTAAGACCACTGCATGGAAACAGAATCGCAGAATGGTCCAGACAAAGATGTTGAGGGTCAGAGGTAAACGGAGAACGCGGAGGGTTTAGAAAAGAAAAATGAAGAGTGAGGAGAGGAGGGATGAAGGAGGCGGAGAACGGGGTGGGATCAGGTTAGTGAATTGGAAAGAAAGAGAAAAGAGGGAAGGGTGTGAGAAGGAAGAATCGAAGCGGTGGCAGCTGAGAAGACTAACACCGTCGATTCGCCGACCCAGGGTCTGTGAAGAATAGACCCGGTGCGGTTGAAGATGCCGGCCAACAACAAGAGAGGTCTCGTTGTTTGTTGCAAGCCAGGGAGGAGTACGATATATGCGATAAGAAATATCTCCTCCAGAAGTGGTAAAGCTTCTTGGCGCCAGGCACGAGAATGGAAGACGCTCGCTTCGCTGGATACAAGTGAGGGTAGAGCAAACTTTGACGCCGGAGAGACGTTGAGATCCAGTGGAAGGGTCCGGTGAAGACCAAGAATGTGAGCGTCATTCTTCCACTCCATGACTTTGCAGTCATAGATTTCTCCTTTAGTCGGAACAAATTTTCTCTGCAACTTTTGAAACAATTGAAAATTTTTCTCACAGTGAAGGCTGTGGAGAGTTGTTAGTTGATGCAGAAAAATTGTGAAGACAGCATGGTATAAATAGACAAGATTTGAACCATGTAAGAAGATGAAAAGGTTTTTTGAAAACTGTGCCTAAAATGCAATTGAAGAGAAAATGTGCGTCCGCCGTCACTGCGAGGGACTGTGTTTTCTAAAAAGTCGAAAGGCATCATTGCATTCTGTCATGTCAATGAGCTTTTCAAGAAATTTTATTGCAGAGGCAAAAAGGTTGGAAGGATTTTTGGCACTAAGATCAGGACAAATTCAATCAAAACAGATTTTCACTTTATAAAAATCTTGTCCTTCACGGATATTCCATTTTCCAACAATTCCAACAATCAGTTAAAGTTTTTGAAAGAAACTGATCAGTTAGAGAAAAGATTTTGAACTAAAAACTTAAAGCTCATAACTGAAATAACTGATTTTGAAAGGTAAGTATTTAAAATACTTACTGATCAATTGAACATCGTAGTCAGTTGATACCACGTGATCCTGGTTGAATCATCAAGATGACTTCTTCTTCAGATGAGCATTCGGACTCATTGCATTCCACGGTGGCGATTGTAGAAGCAGTAGTTGGTTGACCACCAGTCAGTATGACTGTTTGAGAAGATCTTCAAACACATCATCACTCTTCAGGGTTAATGAGGCCAATCTTTGCACATAGATCATTGAGTCTCTCTTCTGGAAGAGCCTTGGTCAGCAGGTCCGCTCTCTGAATAGCAGTGGGAATCCATTCCACAGAGACATTCTTCTTTTCGACATGATCACGAATGAAGTGATGTCGAATTTCGATATGCTTTACTCTGGTGTGGTGAACTGGATTCTGGGAGATTGCAATAGCACTGGAGCTGTCGCAATAGATAGGAACTTCCTTTTCGTCGATCCCATAGTCTTTTAGTTGATGGACTAACCACAAGATTTGTGAGCAGCAGCTTCCGGCAGCAACATATTCAGCTTCAGTTGTAGAGGTGGCGACTGAAGTCTGCTTCTTTGAAAACCAAGAGATGAGCTTGTTGCCTAGGAATTGACATGTTCCGGAGGTTGATTTGCGATCAAGCTTGCATCCACCGAAGTCTGAATCTGAATATCCGGTGAGCTTGATGTCGTCGTCTGCTGGATACCACAATCCTAAATTGGGCGTGCCTTTGAGATATCTCAGAATCCGCTTAGCTGCATCCAAATGAGCGTCCTTAGGATCTGATTGATATCTTGCACATACCCCGACTGCAAATGCGATATCTGGTCTGCTCGCAGTCAAATACAGCAAAGATCCAATGATTTCTCTGTACTTCTTCGAAGAAATAGAGTTTCCTTCTGAACCTGGATCAACTTTCCAGTTTGTGTTCATTGGGATCTTGACTAACTTCATGTGCTGAATACCGAACTTAGCTATCAGCTCCTTGGCATACTTGGACTGGCTGATCAGTATTCCTTCGTTGGTCTGCTTGACTTGCAATCCGAGAAAGAAATTAATTTCTCCCATCATGGACATTTGAAATTTGTTGGTCATGATGTCAGCAAACTTCTTGCACATGCGTTCGGATTTGGATCCGAAGATTATATCATCAACATAAATCTGAACAAGCAAGAGATCTTATCCTTCTTTGAGAGTGAACAGAGTTCTGTCCACAGATCCCTTTTTGAAGCCTTGTTCAATCAGATACTCCTAGAGAGTATCATACCACGCTCTTGGTGCTTGCTTCAACCCATAGAGCGCTTTCTTCAGCTTGTACACCTTTTCTGATCCAGCAACCTCAAACCCTGGAGGTTGTTCCACATAGACTTCATTTGTGAGCACTCCATTGAGAAATGCACACTTGACATCCATTTGGTGTACCTTGAAACCTTTGTGAGCTGCGAAGACTAAGAAGAATCTGACTGCTTCCAATCTAGCAACTGGGGTGAACGTCTCGTCGTAGTCGATTCCTTCTTCTTGACTGTATCCTTTAGCCACTAGCCTCGCTTTGTTTCTCACAACGTTTCCTTCTTCGTCTTCCTTGTTCTTGAAAATCCATTTCAAGCCAATCACCTTTGCATCGTCTGGTCGATCCACAAGCTCCCAAACTGAATTCCGGTTGAATTCATTGAGTTCTTCTAGCATTGCGATGACCCACTGAGTAGACTTCAGAGCTTCTTCAATATCCTTGGGCTCTGTAGTTGATAAGAAACAGCTGAAATTCTTATCTTCGTTGATGCAGTTCTGATTGATGTCGAAGACGAGGTTGCACATTGATCTCCGAGTCTTGACGCCATTTGATGGTTCTCCAATGATGTTCTCCTTTGAGTGGAGTTCAAACCATCTTCGATACTTCTTGATCTCTTCAGGGGAAGGTGGGGCTTCTCCGATCAGAATTGCTCTGGGGTGTTGAGCACCTTCTGGAGCAGGGGAGAGTTGAGCTGGAGCGGCTTCTGCGCGTTCAACTCGAACTTCAGTAACTGGAGTTCTCCCTTGACTGATGCCGTCTTCATTGGCTCCAGTCTGAACTTCAGACCTTTGGTTGATCTTCTGATACTGAAGCATTTCAGCATCTTCATCTTTGCCTGGTCCCCATATCAAGACAGTAGAGGGCTCGGTGCTGTGGATTTCAGCTTTGGAACCTTCAGCGATCTGAACATTCTTTTCAGCTTCTTGTTCCCTGAAACCATCTGTAGACTCATCAAAGACCACGTGAGGTGTTTCTTCAACACAAAGAGTTTGAGTATTAAACACTCGATAGGCTTTGCTTGAACGTTCTGTTCCAGAGTATCCAAGGAAGACTCCTGGATCAGTCTTTCTATCGAAAGTGTTCAACCTCTTCTTATCATTGTTGTGTATGAAACACTTAGAACCGAAAGCATGAAAGTAGGCAATCGATGGCTTTCTGTTCTTCCATAACTCGTATGGAGTTTTTCCATGTCTCTGAGTGAGGAAGGAGCGATTCTGCGTGTAGCATGCGTTGTTGACTGCTTCGGCCCAAAACTTCAAGGGGAGTTTTGACTCGGCTAGCATCGTCCTTGCTGCTTCCTTTAGAGACCGGTTTCTTCTTTCTGCAACTCCGTTCTGCTGTGGAGTTCTTGCTGCAGAAGTTTGATAACTGATTCCTTGTTCATCACAATACTTACGAATGACAGTATTGAGGAACTCAGTCCCACGATCTGATCTGATGCTGATGATGTTGACTTCCTTTTCAACGCTCAGTCTTCTCAGCAGCTTTGGTAGTTCCTCCAGTGTCTCTTTCTTCTTGAAGAGAAATATAACCCAAGTATATCGTGAATAATCATCAACGACTACTAAGGTATACTTCCTACCATTGTAGATTCTTGGAGTGATCGGGCCAAACAGATCCATGTGAAGTAGATGCAGAATCCTTTCAAAGGAGTGTCCTGACTTTGACTTGAATGACATCCGCGTCTGCTTTCCTCTGAGGCATGCTTCACATTCTTGCTTCTTCTGGAACACAATAGAAGGAAGGCCTTCTACCAGTTGATGTTTAGCAAGTTTGTTGATCGTCTTAAAGTTGAGATGGTTGAGTCTCTTGTGCCATAGCCAATTGAGCTCCGAGCTGCTCTTGCTGATGAGGCATGTTTCTGGTGGGCTGTCTTCCCAAGAAACGACGTAGAGACTTCCTTGTCTGAATCCTTTCAGAACCACCTTCTTCTGATTGTTTCTAACAGTGAATTCATCCTTCTTGATCTTCACTGTGAAACCACTGTCACAAAATTGACTCACAGACAACAGATTATGTTTAAGACCAGAAACAAAGCTAACATTACTGATACTGGCGTTACCCATGTTGAGCACACCGTAGCCTTTTGTTTCTCCGATTGAGTTGTCTCCGAATGCAACTTTGGATCCAGCTTTCTCAACATACTGAGATAGATATTCTTTGTAGCCCGTCATGTGCTTCGAACAGCCACTGTCCAGATACCACGTTCTGATTGAAGCTTTGGCCTCTTCCTTCTTTTTATGTTTCCTGACATTGACCTGCAAGGAAGAGTTGCTTCAGGCACCCAATCAAGCTTTGGGTCCTTCGATGTTAGCTCGAGTTCCTTTTGGAACCCATATCTGCTTCAGAATTGGTCTGGCTGGTCTCTTGGGCTTTGTTGATTGTCTGATTGACGTCGTTGGCGCTTCAGCTGGCACATGAGCATTCTTCTGTTGAGAAATCCTTTTGAAGGCCTCACTCTTGTAGCAGTTCTGTCTGATGAGTGGTTGAGGTCTTCTTTGCTCGGCAAAGTATCTTCCCTGAGATACTCGAGTCTTTGCAGACTTGTGGAGATTTGGCTGAAGTCCAGTAGCTTGTCGTTGAGGAAGTGGCATAGCTCGACTGGACTCAGCATTGCTTGATCTCCATGGATGTTGTTCCTTCTGAAACTGAACTGGGGATGTCAGTTTCTAACTGATGTGTCTTTTCTTTCCCCTGGGTTGATGAGGAAGATTCTTCTTGGCTTCTGATGTTCCTTCCCTGATTTTTGACTGAAATCTGCTTTCCAGTCTTCTCAGTAGAATTATCTGGTTGGGGGCCTCCTTAGCTCGTCTGAAGCTTCGTGGAGGAGGAACATTTGATCTAACCATCAGTCTGCGCTTGCGAACTTCATCCATATCATGATCTCTTGATTATTCTGAGGTTGTGATTTCAGAAGGATCGTCCTTTGAGATGATCATGATATCCTTTCCTTTGACAGCTGCAACCTTTCCTCCAATGCTGTTGACCAGTCTTTTCGATGGAAAGTTGCTCATCATGGGAGACTGCATCATGCAGTTCTTGACTGTTTCTTCCAGCTTGTGATTGAGCCTCTTGATTTTATGAGATGCTCTTTCACATTCTGAGTTGGAGATTCTGAGCTCTTCTTCCAGTCGGCTCTTCTCCATGATTAGCTGATCAAGACAAGTTTCATCCGGAAAGTAGATGATTGTCTGATTCTTAGCTCGTTCATCATTGATCTCCTTGTCCATTTTTTGATTCTGCTTAAGGAGATCTTCGAACATTTTCCTCAGCTGACAGTGATCAGTCATGAGCTGATCAAACTCGTCAGTTTCATCGGATGAGCTATCTCCAGATTTTGAGTGGTCTCCTGAAAGCATCAGGAAGTTATCAGTAAATGGAGTTTTTGAGTGAGAGTTTACCTCTGAGCCATTCATTCCATTGTTGTAGCTGTTGTCAGCTACGCTTTCTGATTCATTGGCTATCAGGGCTCGACTCTCATCATCTGAGCTGGAACTGTCGAAGTCGGATGATTCTGATGTGTCTTTGGAAGAGTCAGCATCGTCAGCAACCATCGCTTTCTTCTTCGAAAAGCTACGATCTTTCTTAGCTTTCAGTTCTCTACGCTCGGCTGGAGTCAGATCTTTGATGTCGTAAGCGGCTGACTTCCTTTCTCCGCTTCGATCTATGGAATGTCTGGAGTTCCCTTCTCTTTCTTTTCCTTTGTAGTGCTGCTTGTGGAACCTTCTATACTTTCGGAACTTGGACTCCATCTTGTTGAATCTTTCAGTCAACAAGGCATATTGACTGAAGAAGTCCTTTGGGTTGAGTTCCGTTGGCTCCTTGATCTGCTTCTTGACTTCTCTGGTTGAGGCCTTCAGTGCAACTCCTCTTGAGGTTGATGGACCATCTTCGTCTGATCCTCCAGCCTTCTTGTTACCAAGATTTCTCAGAAGGTCGAACTCATTTGCCATGAGATCGGAGAAAAGCTTGTTTGTCGGGAGCTGACTGAATCCTGGCTTATGTTGATGAGCGACTGAGTAGATCTGCCATTCTCCACGTGGCAGTGCTCGAAGAATCTTCAGGTTGATTTCTCGTTGAGTGTATTTGTCTTTGGAAATGGATTGAACTTCATTCAAGATGAGATTGAATCTTTGTTCCATTTCCTCGACAGATTCATTCTTGAGCATGAGGAAGGAGTCGAATTTCTGGCAAGCTATGGATAGCTTATTCTCCTTAATTTCCTCAGAACCTACGCACATTCTTTCTAGAATGTCCCACATCTCATTTGTTGTTCCGCACTTGATGATCTTCATGACATGCTTGTTTGGCGAGGTTGTCTAACTCATCTTGCTTCCTTTCTTCTGTGGTGAAGTCTGCCTTTGACTTGGGCTGGACCTCATCGTAAGGATCCTGTCGGAGATCAGCAGGAATCCTTTTGATCATTTCGGTGATGGTGATTGGTCCGCTGGTGATGACTTCCCACATTCGGCAATGTTGGGCGGTGAGGAAGCTTTCAAGCCGAAACTTCCATATGTCGTATTTTTCAATACTAAACATAGGTAGAGAAGATAATCTGATGTGGTTAGTCTCCATCAAAAAAGAGAGAACAGATAACAACAGATAGAGCAATTAGCAAGCACAAAAAGAAAGAGTAAAACTTTTTCGAGACCTTTAAGACAAAGGATCTAGTTCAAATAGAATCTAGTCAGAGGAAGATAGTTCTTGCGAACAACCTGCTCTGATACCAATTGTTAGGTCCGGGGGGTCTCGAATAGGTGTATGGGGGGGGAATACACCTATAGGCTATTTTTACAACAATCTACTAACCTCAATCAGAAGGATCTCAGTCAGAGATTGAAACGAAACTTTATACGCAAACAAGGACTCCTGTTTTTACTGAAAATAGTTTTGACCAACAGGGTTGACGACTGATACTGAAAGCTCTTCAGTAATGAGTTATCAGTTAAGTTGCTGGAACTTTACTGATCCAAGTAAGGGCTTCAGTCGTGTTTGCTAAGATAGAGATGATATCACTCTTCCTTACTATCAGAGGATAGTTCAGTCAGATTGATATCATACGCAGCGGAAATTAAACTTAGTTTCGTAATAGCCTCGGTGGAGCAGGTTGTTGGATTAAGGTTTCTCTTTGCTGTTAGTCAGTGTTCAGTTTTATCAATTGAAATAGCACAAGTAAGAATATAAAACTGAAAGCTGTAAATAACACAGAGACTTTTACGTGGTTCGGAAAAACACTTTCCTACATCCACGGCTGGTTGATCAGACCAACAATCCACTCCGCAAGTGCTTCACTGGTGCACTGCAAACCGTACCCGTGTGCTTGCCTGGTGCACACAACCGTAAACTGAAGATAACCCTTCTTCAGCACCCACACACCTCGCGTAGGATTTCCCTGCTAAGCACACCTCGTGCTCAGACTTTTCACTCAGAGTTCAGAGTACCTTCCTGAACTCCGAATCACTCAAACACTCTTATGGGGGAGAGGTTTAAACGAGTGCCAACTATACTTACAAAGAACAAGTTCTTTGAAGCAAGTTTGACCTTTGGCTTCTGGGTAAACAGATATATGCCTAGGGTCTAAGAGAATGTATGTAATCAGCAGTGACTGATTTTGGCTTTGGAATTCTCTTCTTCGATTCAAGCTTTGGGCGGTTAAGCTTTAGGCTGAGTAGCAATTTCGGCAAAGCTTCAGCTTATGTCGTTGAATCGGTGAAGATTGAAGTGATCCTCGAGCGCTATTTGTAGGAGAACTCTTGAATAGATCCGTTGGCGTAAATCGTCCTCAAGATTTTTTCCGTTGGAGAGCAATTCGAATTTGGGCTGAGACTTCAATCTTCGAGGTTCCTTGTCTGTGTGGAAACGGCTCTCTTTGATGGACATGAGATGTGACATCTCTGAAAAGTAACCACCAGATAGGAATGACCTCTGCAGAGATAAGATATTCTGAGATCTCTGCATTTAATGCGGCTGTACTTGTGCGTACGTGGATTCCTCTGAACGTTGGAAGATCAGTCCTAGGAGGAATGTTCAACTGATACTTGACTTTAGTATCAGTCCTTTGCGCGCATTAAATAATCAGTCTTCAACTGATACTTCAGTTGGTAACTGCAGTCTTCAGTCTTCAGTCTTCGTTCTTCAGTCTTCAGTCTTCGACACCGCAACTAAACTAGAAACGAACTCTAACACTTGAGTTCAAAACGATTCTAGTCTATTACATAAAAGTCCTATGAATTTTGGTATCATCAAAACAAGGGTTAGGATATTCCACAAGGTTCCCAACAAGGGGGTACAAGTAGGAGATTTCTTATCAAAAACAGAGAAAGTTACAGACCTCCCTGCCCCCGCCATACTCAAATTTCTAGTACTTACGTCAATACGAGTATGGGTGGTGGCCATAAAAGGTCGGCCAAGCAAAATAAGATGCCCATTCTCTCCTCTAATCCCTTTTCCCACATCAAGGACAACAAAATCAGCCAAAACTCTAATCCCCCTCACAACAACCTCAACATCCTCAGCAAGGCCTCGTGAGCTGCTAATAGAGCCGTCAGCTAGCTCTATCTTCATATTCGTGCATTTTAGCTCTTTATTACCCAATTTCTCAAAAATATCAAGCGGCATCAAATTGACTGTCGCGCCCAAATCAAGCATTCAAAAAACCTTTTCGACCCCACCTAAGCCAATATCAAAAATAAAGCTACCTGGATCTCCTTGCTTGGGTGGTGGTTGGTCTGGTGCAACAGTGACTGGTGGCAGTGGTTCACTGGGGCATTGGGTAGCCTTGATTGCTTCCACGGTTTTGCTTCTCTATTTCCCCATGGTTATTGGGGCATTTTCCTTGACTACCGCCACTGCATGAGCTTGATGCGGCTGTTTGTCCTGGTCTGGGAACTTCCCAGTTGGCTGTTGTTGCTGCAGCTGATTCAAGGCTCCTGTTAGTTGCCCAACTGTAGTCTCGAGGCGCTTGATGGTAGCACTCTGAGCCTCCATCGCCTGTTTACTAGCTTGCATGAAAGCTTGCATCTGATCTTCAAATAAGGGGCCTGGAGGTTGGTGCTGCTGAGGTGGGTAGAATTGCTGCTGGTTCTGATAACCCATAGGCTGCTGGAATTGACAGTATTGAGAACTCTGCCCGTGTCCTTGCATGTGACCCTGGAGTTGCCTACTCGAATACCCTTGTGCAGCAAAGATTTCTACTCCTCTTTCATAAGTGTGCTCGCCCATCCTATGACACTCGTTGGCTCCATGGCCATATTCACCACGTATGCCACAACCTTCTGCTGGTGGCGCGTGAGCGGGTGGAGCCTCCACCTGATTCATCCTGAGGTGTTGTACTTGCCTCATCAAGTCCGCTACTTGCTTCTGAAGCTCATTGTTTGGAGCTACTGCAATAGCTTCAACCCTCCTTCCTTTTACCGACTTTTGTTGGGAACTCGCGGCAAGTATGTTGAAGATCTCCTTGAGTTCATCACCTGTCTTCCGGGCAATGTTGCCTCCTTCCGTGCTATCCACCATAAATTGAGAAGTCTGCAGCAACCCGTCATAAAAGAGTTGCATCAACATCACTAGGGTTAACTGATGTTGCGGGCACTGGCGGAGGAGCTCCTGAAATCTCTCCCAAGCCTCATGAAGTGGCTCGTCGGCTCCTTGAACAAAGTTCATGATTTGAGTTCTAATCTCTTGTGTCTTGTGATTTGGGTAGAACTTCAACATAAACTTCTCACAGGCCTCTCCCCAAGTAGTGATAGAACTAGGCGGTAAGGAGAGAAGCTAAGTCCTTGCCCGATCCTTAAGTGCATACTGGAAACATTTAAGCTTCAGCTGATCTTCTGTGATCTCCAATAGTGGAAAAGTTTGCACTTGGGTGCAGAAGTCCCGGATAAACTGCAGGGCATCTTCATTCGGCAGCCCATAAAAGAGGGGGAGCAGACTTGAATCATTGGGCTTCAGGTTGTAATTCCTGACTGCAGTGGGGAGCACAATAGCTGAGTTCGTGGCCTCTATGACAGGCCGGGTAAAATCCCCCATGTACTGCAAATTTCTTCCTGCCATCTCCTCAACTCCAACGCTAGACAAAAGAGACTCGGTACTCTCTCCTAGGCTTCAAGCACCTCGCGTGCACGGTGAGTGTTGTCAAGTAGAATGTCAAATTCCTGTTAAGACTTTAACTCCCTAGCAACACAACACTCAACAAAATAGATCAAACGCACCAGTGGGAGAAAGAAAATAACCGAGCAAAAATAAAAATAAAATAAACACGGAAAACAAAGTAGCACAACCAAACGCCTAAAGCCTTCCCCGGCAACGGCGCCAAAACTTTACTCAACCCAAAACACCTAAGGGATTGACTCGCAATCGTACGAGGTCGTCCTAGTGTAATAAGTGACACACACCCGTCGTGCGGTGTGGACAAAATACCTGTGTAAGCCCAGTACGGACAGTACACGCTCCTACTTCTCACGATAAGAACTTAGTCTTAGCGGTAAGCGCAGGGTCGAATCCCACAGGGAGTGATGAACCACTTTGTTCTCCTACGACAAACTGAGGTGTCACAATTCTCAATCTGTATACTCTGCACAAGAAATAAACAAGGTCAATAATAACAAGGGGTGAGGTTATTCGGTTAGGTCATAACTGTTGTTAACATTTGTTTCGGTCATAGGCACACTGATGATCCGTCTATGATCCATACAATTCCAAGGCGTGGCCCAAAGACATTGGGGCGTTTCAAGGAATTGTACTTCACATATAGGATGGTTGATCTCATTGTGGTCACTTGGTCCGAAGGTCACACAATCCCCGGTCACAAGGCAGTGCTTCACTTCTCCTTAGATAGTAGTCATACCCGTTACTCACCAAGTATGGCCCTCACCAACCTTCTCTCCCGAAGTCCCCAACTCCACGCTTTTAGTGACACATGCCTCCTGGACTCAACTATTTCCGGCTTTATCAGCCGACCAGTCATAGACATGCTACGGCGCCGAGATTGCTTTCCTCGTTTGATAACCATGGCTTTATGCCTCGTCACAGTTGATGGATGGTCTCTAGAGAAGCCCAAGACTGAGGGAGGGCAGTGTATCCCATCAACCCTTTCCCCACCTTCTGGATCTACAACGCCTTTTGTTGACGTTGCTCAGCTACTCGGTCTTGGGCATACCGATTGTTGTACTTTGGCATGTCCTGGCCTTTGCTTGACATGGACAGCGTTTTACCGAACGGAGATCACCCGTTAGGCCCCTACTGCCCATGATGTCGAACAGATCCTTCCGGAACCACGAGATTCAACCGAAAGAACAAGTGCCTCACGAATATTTACATATTAACAACAATTACTTCCACCCCTAAAACCTCACCTAAAGAATTACTCACACATGACGGAATTCATGATTGTAAAATAGATTGAACACATGATAAAATGAAAGGAAATACTGAAATAGATAAAGAGTACCTAGGCTTCAAGCCTTTGATATTGTTCAACCGTAGAAACACACCGGAATGGAGAAAATATGGAAATGTAGAATTGTTTTGAATGCCACACACGGCGAACTTAAAATGATAACCAAAAGTAGACAAAAGTTTCAAGGGGTTCCAAGAGCTTGTGCACGCTGCACACTGTTTTCCTTTTATACTGCCGGATGGTAGAGGCCTAACCCTAGCTGCGCCGGTTCCAAATCTTCGCCGGGATCTTCTTTCCTTAATTAGCTCAATCTTTGATTGATCCGATTGAGGATGGCGTCCAGCTGCAAGCTTGGTCAACCCTTCCCATTCTTTCGATCCTTCCAGTTTCTTCTTCAACCTTCCGCTTGTTCCATGGGATCTTCGAGATTGACCTTCCTTTTATGGCTCTGGCTGTCTGCTTCTTCTGGTAACGATCAGACTGTCTGCACTTATCGGTGTGGCTCATACCAGGTGGTTGCTCCAGGTTCCCATGCCCCAAGTTGAATTGGAGAGGTACTTGTTGGCCGAAGCTCCCTGCTGGTAAGCATGATTTGGCAATCTGGGCTCGGTAATGCCCATTCTGACCGTATTTCTTCCATTTCCGCTCTACCGACCTTCCTTCCTTCACAACTTCGTTTTTCCCCCGGACAGACCTGTACCGACACAAATAAAGAGAAAAATAGGGCCAAATGGCCCAAAAGTCGAAGACGCATCACACCTACACACTTAAAGCATACTTGTCCTCAAGTATGTAGGGTGATTCACAGAAGACACGGACGAAAAGGTTGAAGGAAAAAAAGGAATAAAACTAAGAGACACGAAACTTGCACAGAATTCAGGATCAGATCATACCAACATGCATCATTCAGTTCAATCAGTCCACAAAACAGAGTAATGATTATGCATAAAGTGCGATGGTAGTCTCTCTTCTCGCTCAAGCACCGGGCTAGGTGTTTACACTCATAATTTGCTGTGCTAGTTCCTCTAAGAATTTGATCGAAGACTACAAGTTAAGCACGCTAGTATGACTCATCAAAGGGTCTTTATTGGGTTGTAATGGGGCATACGGAGCTAAGGTGGGAAAGTATGGTCCAGTGGCTGATTTCAGTATCACCTTTACTCAGTATACACATTCAGTACAGCTACAACCAACCCTTCATTTCCCCGCTTTCAATGGGGTTCATTTTTTCTTTGATTCTTTTGTGGGCTATCATTTTTTATTCACCAAAATTTGTGCCCAGATTTCTTTCTTTCTTATAATTCCCTGTCTGCCATTTCATTTACTTCATGAATTCTTTCTCCTAGATATATTATCAACAATGCTCAAGAAAGAATGAATTCGGCTTAAGTTGGCATTCAAGGGGTTATTTTTCACATTGCTCATCAAAGAATAATCTGGGGCCCTAAGTCAAAGAATCGTGCCCAAATCACACAAGTCATGTACTAGCAAAATTGAGTCCTCAAACAAAGTCAAGATTTCCTAGTCACAGCAAATTCTCACCACAAGCATGCATTTTTTCAATTTGGCCCTGATCTCACCGGTGGGTATTTTCAGTATCCTCTCAACTACCATCATGCATTTTCATACTCAATCCACCAATCATACCAAGACAGAATTCAGCATGCACAATCTTTCACCATCAAATGATGCAAGTAGACTCGACTCTAACACAGACAAAACAGACGCTAAAACAAGAAAAAACAAAAGATAAAATAAAACCTAATCTACGAGTTCAGGGGAAAAAAAACTTAGTCGTTTTGGTCGGAGGATCTCGCCTCCGTGCTCAGCATCTCCTTGATTTCTTTAAAACAAGCTTCCATCGCTTTGAATCCTTCCTCCACAGTATCCCTCAGCGTGGCCACTTCTCCTCCCAGCATCACCAGCTCATCCTTGACCTCCTTCAGTTCAGTTGTTAGCTTGATAATCTCGCCACTGACTGGGCGAGAAGTTCCCTATTCCTGCGCAACCTTTGGTTCAGGTCGAACTGAGCTGCCTTCTGGTTGGATCAAACGATAGTTACCTCCTTCATCCGTCTCAACGATTCGCCACCTCACAAGTCGCCCGATATCAAAAAGTCGGGTTTCTGCCACGGCTGCTTCATCCGGGGCTTTCTCGTTGAAACCTACAAGCTTTGTCGCCAGGATGGTCACCAGCGGGCATAAGGAGAGATACTTGTTGGTATGGGTTACCCCATACTGAAATTGCACTGCAGCGGTGAAGCCAAAGTTCACCCTCTTTCTCTCCACCATGCACCAGAGCACAAAGAGCTCCTGCTGCGTGACGACGTTCGACCCCTCAATCCGGCCATAAATGTTATAGGCCAACCAACGATGGCAAATCTGCAGAGCTGGGTCGCGGAGCTCGTTGGATTTGCTGATATTCTTCACATATTTGGTCCCCGTTGAGAGTTGGGACCAGTACTGGTCAATCAGATTGCGCCATTCCGGTGGGGCCATGGTCTCGGCTTGCTTGTACTCATCATCGTACACCTCCTTGTCCTCGATTACCTTCAGGTGGATGTTCAAATCGTTGATGGACAGCGGGAACATCTTCCCCTGCAATTGGAAGCGGAGGGTACCTGGTGTTTCAATCGAATAATTTCCCTTTGGCTTGAATTCCACCGTGCTCATGAACTCTTCCGACAAGCTTTTGAACGCCAACACATTCCACTTTAAAATCTTCCCCCAACCAATGCCCTCGAAATATCCTTCCACACGTTCTTTTATCCCGAGATCCTCCAACACTTCAGTCATCAGAAAGTACCAAGGGGTTATCTCCCATTTCTGCAAAACGGCATACCTCTGACTGTCTCTCGGTATGACCGTCTCCATGGTGCTGGGTCGCACCATTCCTTTGCGTTTGACGCCCTTGGGTTTTGAGGTGATTGTGCTCGTCACCGGCTTAGCAGGGGCGATCACATCCTCCGAGTTGGAGCTTTCAACCGTCTCGGTTCTCTCTGGGTCTACCTCCATCGGCTCATCCATCTCCTTGGCTTTTCCTTTTTCGGCTGCAGTGGATTTTCTTGGTTTCTTACTCTGTTCAGCTTTTGTTCGGGTCTTACTGCCTGCCGGTGCCGGTTTGGCCTTGACTGGTAGTGGGGGTTTTGCAACATCCAGTTTTCTTTTTACTCCGGGTCTCTTGCTCTGGGTGTTGGGATTTCCACTTCCTTCTCCTGAATTGCCTCAACTTCCTCTGCATCATCAGCCTCCTCCTCATCCACCTTTTCTTCTTCGCTCCTCTCCTCCGCTTTCTCTTGTTCTTCCTTCTCCTCCTCCGTATCTTCGGAAGCTGTCCTTGTAGGAATATTAAATTGAATTAATACTCGATTGCCCGATGATCGTTTCTTGGATTATTATTAATTCATCATACAACGATTAATTCCTAACATGCTCCTATGAATTTAACAGCTGCACACAGGTGTTAGGAAAACTTACTTGAGAATCGGATGCACAGATGGTTGATGATCGCGTCGAATGATTCAGACTCCAGCTCTGATCTTCTCGACTGTATCCAGCTCAATTCCCAATGTTGGATGGACAACGAACTATGAGAACTCCCAAGACAGAAAAGCCAATCACGTTCTGCGCCCCCTCTCTGCTCTCAAAACCCTAATTTTTTATCAGTGTATTTTCCTGAGAGCTGACAGCTGTATTTAATAATACAGAAAGAAGAGTGGGGCGCCAGTTTTAGGGTGTAGGCGTTTTTCTGCCCTACTTGGGCTAGGAGACATTGGGCCAGCCCAGGGACCAGATACAAGGAATAAAGATGGGCCTCAAATAAATTAATTTATCTATGGTCAGCCCAGACCATAATTAATTTATAAATATCAGTTCATTCCACTAGAGAACCGATACTGACTTACCCCTTTATTGCCGGTGATGAGTCGGGGCTTGTATTTAGACTTATTAAATCTCCGTATTTAAAATATCCGACATCCATTAATTAATTAGAGCTCTGACAGCTTAAATTAATTAATCTCTTAATAATTCCTTAAGCAGTACCACTCAATCTTTATTATTACGCCTGAACTTAATCAACCTGCAGGGTTTAGCGTAATAAACCTTATTGAGCTCCTTAAGGGGATGTCATTATCCTATACCGGATACGGGTACTAATACAGATAATCAAATATCATATATTAACCGCTATCACCCAAGATACAGAGTACTCGAGTTAGTATTTAACTCTCGCCCATAGTAAGTCAAAGTGATATACGAATTAACATATATATCTGAATACTTATTAGTATTAAGATTTATGAGTCACCGAGATCTTGATTCTTCACTTAAGTCAGATAGAAGAATACATCTCAACTGTTGGTCCTATCAATACGTAATGACGTACCAGTATAGACAAGTAGCCAAGACAAACTACTTCCATCTATACTGCAGCCTAAACCAATAACTTGTCCTAGAGTTATTTCGGCTGTGATCATATTATATCTCTTAAGGTTATTCCAATTATATGGTCTTCTGTGATCTACAACACACCATATAATCTACTTATACAGAGATAAAGAACATACATATGCAATCATGAACACAATCAGATAGGAGATAGGAATAGTGAAAACAGGAATCATTGTATACAAGCATAAAGTTCTTGCTTTCAGTATACAAATCCAACAATCTCCCACTTATACTAAAGCAAAACTTTTAGTATACAATGTGTCTAAATTCTAGCTATTACAAAAACTTCACTTCATCTCTCCCACTTATACTGAAAGTTTTTCTCTAAGTGGGTGGCATCAACCGCAATCCCATGGTGGAGTCTGCAATGCACTTCTGCTTTGCACTCCGCCATGATACGGCTCCACCTCCCAAGGTAAACACATAACCAGAGGTAGATCTCTTCTCATCCCGGTCAGCCTGGAAATCCGAATCGGTGTAACCCAAAGGAAATAGACCGTCTGACTGGTAAACTAGCCTATAATCTCGAGTCCGTTTCAGGTACTTGAGAATATGCTTTACCGCAGTCCAGTGTCCTGGTCCAGGGTTCGACTGATATCTTGCAACCATGCCAACGACATAGCAAATATCAGGTCTCGTGCATAGCATCGCATACATGAGGCTACCTACGGCGGAAGCATAGGGTATCTTCCTCATCTCCTCAACCTCACTAGGCGTCTTAGGACACATGTCCTTAGACAGAGGAATGCCATGTCTAAAAGGTAGCAAGCCTTTCTTGGCATTTTGCATGCTAAAACGAGCAATCACAGTATCAATGTAAGACGCTTGAGATAAGCTCAACATCCTTTTCTGGCGATCACGAACGACCTTGATCCCCAGGATGTACGCTGCATCTCCTAAGTCTTTCATTTGAAACTGTTCGGATAACCACTTCTTTATG
This sequence comes from Salvia miltiorrhiza, assembly GCF_028751815.1. Lineage (NCBI taxonomy): Eukaryota > Viridiplantae > Streptophyta > Magnoliopsida > Lamiales > Lamiaceae > Salvia > Salvia miltiorrhiza. The sequence continues at coordinate 29,280,366 of NC_080388.1, read as the reverse complement.
TCCGATAATAGCTCAACATTGTTGCCAATGAGGAGGATATCATCTACATAAAGTGCAAGGAAAACCACGTCACCATTGGCATCTAAACGGTACACGCAACTTTCGTTCTCACAACGAGTAAATCCATAGGATTTAATGACCTCGTCAAAACGTTTGTTCCATGACCTCGAAGCTTGCTTAAGCCCATAAATGGACTTATTAAGCTTCCACACAAGATGCTCTTCGCCCTTCTTCACAAACCCTTCAGGTTGCTGCATATAGATGTCCCTTCCTTCCTCAAGGAAACCGTTTAGGAAAGCGGTCTTGACATCCATTTGCCAAATCTCAAGGTTCATGTGGGCTGCTATGGCAAGGAGTATTCGGATAGACTTGAGCATGGCAACCGGCGAAAAGGTCTCATCATAATCTATACCCTGTTCCTGGGTATAACCTTTCGCCACCAGTCTAGCTTTAAAAGCTGCGACTTCGCCATCCGAATCTCTCTTTCTCTTGTATACCCACCTACTACCTATAGCTAAAAAGCCATCTGGTAGTTCGGTCTTCTCGTATACATCCATAGCACCCATGGATTCTATCTCAAAAACCATGGCCTCGTACCAAGAATCTGCATCTTGATCTTTCATCGCTTGTCTATAGTTATCAGGGTCGACATCCTTTTGTTCATCAACAGGGAGTAGATCCGAAGATTCTCCCAAGAACATAAATCGATCGGGTTGAACTACAACCCTCCCACTACGACGAAGCGGTGGTGGTACAGCTGTGACAATGGTTCGTGCAGTGTCTTGTGGTGCATTCACTTGCACACTTGGCTGGGGTGATGGAATCGCCTGTCCATTGCCTTCGATTTCTTGAAGGACAATCTCGGACTTAGACTTGTGTTTATCTATATAATCCTGTTCCAAGAATCGTGCGTTGGTGCTAACAACCACTTTCTGATCCTTAGGATTATAGAAATAACCACCTTTCGTTCCCTTAGGATATCCTACAAACAGCATTACTTCACATCTAGGTTCCAATTTCTTCGCCTCCTTGTCTAGCACGTATGCAGGACAACCCCATATCTTTATATGGCTTAAGTTGGGCTGGCGCCCAGACCATAACTCGATAGGAGCTTTAGGAACCGATTTGGACGGTACTAGATTCAGCAAGTAGGCTGCTGTTTCCAAGGCATATCCCCAAAACGAAATAGGCAATGATGCATAACTCATCATTGATCTTACCATTTCCAAAAGAGTTCTATTTCTTCTCTCTGCTACACCATTATGTTGGGGAGTACCCGGTGCAGTCAATTGGGATGTAATCCCTGAATCTGACAAGTATTGCAAGAACTCGTTCCCGAGGTATTCGCCATCGCGATCAGACCGCAATGACTTGATAGATTTACCCAATCTCTTCTCCACTTCCGCCTTGAATTCTTTGAATTTCTCAAAGCATTCAGACTTGCGTTGAAGTAGGTAAATATACCCATATCTTGAGTAATCGTCAATAAAAGTGACGAAGTACTCATACCCTCCACGAGCCTTTGTGGACATCGGTCCACACAAGTCAGAGTGAATCAATTCTAACACATGCGAGGCCCTATTCCCCTTTGCCTTAAAAGGCCTTGCCGTCATCTTTCCTTCTATACAGGATTCGCAGGTTCTAAATGGAACAGCTTGAAAGTCTTTCAAGACTCCATTTGAAACGAGCCTTTGGATCCTATTTAGATTGATGTGGCCTAACCTTAGGTGCCACGCATGTGTATATTGTTCATGAGAATAATACTTCCTCTTATTTGGATTTGGAAGAATTTGTGATGTAGATGCAACATGGACAGAGTTATTCATTGGACATGTAATAGTATAGAGAGAGTTGTTCAAAATTCCAGAACAAATAATCTTGTTATCTTTCATGATAGAGACACCCCCATCAAAAGTAACAGAATATCCATTCAAAAACAACTTTGAAACAGAAATTATGTTCCGCCGAAACTCCGGCACATATAAAATATCTCTCAAAACTAAAATGTCATCACCAAAACATAAAGATAAATCTCCAATAGCAACAGCTGCGACCTTCGACGCATTGCCCATGGAGATGGTGATCTCATCACTTGCCAGTTCCCTTGTTGGCTTGAAGCCCTGCAAGGTGTAACAAACATGGTCAGTTGCCCCCGTATCCACTACCCATGAATGAGTAGAAAACGAAGCTAAACATGTTTCAGTTACTAAAACTTGTGACGTACCTTGTCCCTTTGCCTTGAGCACTGGACAATCTTTCTTCCAATGCCCAACCTTGCCGCATTTGAAGCACTTTCCCTTGCCCATTGGCTTCTTCACGCCGCCGGTAGGGCCATCTGCTTTGGCTTTACCGCTCCCACTAGCCTCATGGTCATGCTTGCCCTTTGGACCTTTCCACTTCTTTTTCCCGCCTTTCGACGAAGAAGCAGATCCCTTGGCAGCAACAAGGACCTCTTTCCCATTGCGCGTGCCCATGACTCCCTCTGCCGTAACTAGAGCATTCAATAACTCATTAAGAGTATAGCTGGCCTTGCTCATAACGACGTTGAGACGGAAGTTCTCATAGGATTTGGGGAGAGTGTTGAGGATGATATCGACCTTGGCTTCGCCTTCGATACCCCCTCCTAGCAGATCAAGCCTGTCTAACAAATTTGTCATATGCATGACATGATCGTGCACAGGACTGCCCTCGCTCATCTTACAAGACAAGATTTCTCTCATCAAGTTAAAGCGAGCAGACCTCTCGGACTCCCCATAAACCTCCTTGAGGTTTAACATGATGGTTGCCGCGTCATCCATGACCTGATGCTGGAGTTGCAAAGTTTGCGACATAGTCATCATAATATAGCACTTGGCCATATTATTCGACTTATGCCACCTTTTATGCGCCTCACGTTCCGCATCAGTCGACTCATCAGTTAAGGCCGCGGGACGTGGAGTGGTAAGCACAAAACTGTGCTCGTCAGCGTCAAGTATGTACATAATATGGCGTTTCCATTCGGTATAATTAGGACCGATGAGAGGATTGTTTGCTAGAATGTTAATAATCGGAGACATACACATATCTGAAAGTAAACAAATAAACATGTAAGAACATGAAACGCATATAGTTCGTAACAATAATATTGTAACCTTTTGATAAACCAATATTAGTGAAACCTCCAACGGCTCAAAGAATTCCACATGTAAGCCACGTTCGTGTGGACGTTTACACATGAATTCCTCAACCAGACTATTTACCTAGTCGTTTAATTTCTATCCATGTCAACTTAACCTTTTGACAAAAGAAATTAATAGTTGGACTTATAACTAGACCATATCATATTCAAGAAGGGACTCCGTTGGGGAGTTGTACATTGTACTTGAAATGATATCTAAACAATAACCACAATTTAACCTTGACAATTAAATTCTCGAAATTAGCATACTCACTAGGACCATACCGCTTTCAATTTAATCTCTTGGTTATCTTATTTAAATTCCATCCTCTAAAGTACTCATGAGAATTATACGAGTAAGCCACGTTCGTGTGGACGTTTACCGCATAGCTCCCACTACTTAAATGGATTTAAATATTTTTAATAGAAACCTCAACTTGACAAACTCGTGAAATTAAATACAAAGTAAGCCACGTTCGTGTGGACGTTTACTCATATTCTCAATCACTTTGTCTTAAGGCCGCATGTGGAGGCCTTATAATAATTTTTAAATGCTTTAAAAATTATTAAAACTGTTTAGTCTTTTTCTTTCAAAAGGTTTGTTCATGCTCAAGCACATAAACCTAAACATGCTTCTCTAGAACGCAACATGTAAATCATGCTCGCAGAATTCTAAAACATGCTTAAGAAAACGGCAAACCTACTAGCATGCTCGTCTAAGCGCAATTAATAAACAAATATTAATAAACAAAGACGGGCAAAAGCAGGTAAAGAGCATAAGGGATTAACAACCACGACATGCAAAGAACATAATTAAAGAATTAAAAATTCTTCGTGACCCATTCGTGGAAACCCAACATCTATTCTATTTTAAAAGAAAATAAAATAAATAAAAATGGACAAAAAAATGCCCAAAACCGCCTAAACAGGCTCAAAAAACCAACCAGCCCTTGCTTAGGCCCAAAACACGCGGCCCAGCCGCACAGGCCCGTCCAGCAGCTGCCAAAACCGTGATTGGGCCAAAAAAACACCCAGCGCACAGGCCCAGCCCGGGCAATAGGCCCAAACTCGCGGTCAAACCCAGACCCGCAGTCAACAGGTCCTACCCGTGAACAGTACCCGGATCCGCGCCTCGGATCCTGTTCTTCACCCTTCTGACCCGCGACCTGCTAGGGCTTTTGAAGAACTTTCGCGTCGCCTAGGCTTTTCGGCTGCCAAGAGCGGCGCCGCTGGCAGCTTCTCAGATCACCCACACGCAATGACGCCGCCGCACGCCGCCTCCGCCCTGGGAAACAGCCGCCAGCGAGATTGGGGTGGAGATGGAGCGCGATTAAATCGCAGCTGCTCTCCTGCCGGCGACGTCTTCAGCCATCGCTGCTGCTCCGGTGAGCTTCCACCCGACACCAGCGTTGCAGCGCCGCGACTTCCCTCTGTCGCCGCACCCTCCGTCCGCACGCTCTGGCAGTCGAGCCAGTAAGGAACGTCGGAGCGCCCCCAACCGCAGACGCCGAGAACGATTCTGCTAGCACCAGACACGGCGGTGCCTTGAATCGGCAAATAGCCTTATTCCCGTTCTTCGTGTTCTTCGTTTGTTCTCCATAATTACAGATTACAACAGAAAAACGAATACAATTCGAAAATCTAATCTAACCATGGATTTTCTCGTGGTGGAAAAACAATTACAACGTCAAACCGACGTATCCCACGAATCAACAAGCCACGAAGAACAACAGCAGTTAAAAACAACGCACATTATTAATCGTACACAAATTAATAATAGAGCCAAGAAATTAATCCTGGGCTCTGATACCAATTGTAGGAATATTAAATTGAATTAATACTTGATTGCCCGATGATCGTTTCTTGGATTATTATTAATTCATCATACAACGATTAATTCCTAACATGATCCTATGAATTTAACAGCTGCACACAGGTGTTAGGAAAACTTACTTGAGAATCGGATGCACAGATGGTTGATGATCGCGTCGAATGATTCAGACTCCAGCTCTGATCTTCTCGACTGTATCCCGCTCAATTCCCAACGTTGGATGGACAACGAACTATGAGAACTCCCAAGACAGAAAAGCCAATCACGTTCTGCGCCCCCTTTCTGCTCTCAAAACCCTAATTTTTGATCAGTGTATTTTCCTGAGAGCTGACAGCTGTATTTAATAATACAGAAAGAAGAGTGGGGCGCCAGTTTTAGGGTGTAGGCGTTTTTCTGCCCTACTTGGGCTAGGAGACATTGGGCCAGCCCAGGGACCAGATACAAGGAATAAAGATGGGCCTCAAATAAATTAATTTATCTATGGTCAGCCCAGACCATAATTAATTTATAAATATCAGTTCATTCCACTAGAGAACCGATACTGACTTACCCCTTTATTGCCGGTGATGAGTCGGGGCTTGTATTTAGACTTATTAAATCTCCGTATTTAAAATATCCGACATCCATTAATTAATTAGAGCTCTGACAACTTAAATTAATTAATCTCTTAATAATTCCTTAAGCAGTACCACTCAATCTTTATTATTACGCCTGAACTTAATCAACCTACAGGGTTTAGCGTAATAAACCTTATTGAGCTCCTTAAGGGGATGTCATTATCCTATACCGGATACGGGTACTAATACAGATAATCAAATATCATATATTAACCGCTATCACCCAAGATACAGAGTACTCGAGTTAGTATTTAACTCTCGCCCATAGTAAGTCAAAGTGATATACGAATTAACGTATATATCTGAATACTTATTAGTATTAAGATTTATGAGTCACCGAGATCTTGATTCTTCACTTAAGTCAGATAGAAGAATACATCTCAACTGTTGGTCCTATCAATACGTAATGACGTACCAGTATAGACAAGTAGCCAAGACAAACTACTTCCATCTATACTGCAGCCTAAACCAATTACTTGTCCTAGAGTTATTTCGGCTGTGATCATATTATATCTCTTAAGGTTATTCCAATTATATGGTCTTCTGTGATCTACAACACACCATATAATCTACTTATACAGAGATAAAGAACATACATATGCAATCATGAACACAATCAGATAGGAGATAAGAATAGTGAATAACAGGAATCATTGTATACAAGCATAAAGTTCTTGCTTTCAGTATACAAATCCAACAGTCCTTCCTTCCTGCATGGAGGTTTCCGGGATTTGTGGTTGCGGTTGAGCCTGAACAGGTGGGGATGCGACAATGGATCGCGCCGGGGTTGCTTTGCTTGTTTGAGCCTTCTTCGATTTTTTTACAGGAGGGGTGAGCTCGGGTTCCCCCTCTTCCGGTTGTGTCGACTCGGCGGCTGCTCTTGCTACTTCTCGTTCTTCTTGTTGGAGGACTTCGGCACGCCCCTTGTCCTCGGGCTGGATTTTCAGCAAAGGATCTTCAGTAATTTTGGTGGAGGTTTCCTCCGAAGCGCTTCGCCTTGTGGTGCGCTTTGGAGGTGGAAGTTTTGGTGCCTTTTCTTCTTTGGTGGTTGAGGTATTCCCGGAGCCTGCTCCTTTGGTCTTCGCCATTGTGATTTGCAGAGCTCAAGAAGATTTAGGAATTTGTGCGGAAGTTTTAGATTTTGTGGGGATTTTTGGAGGTGCAGGTTGGTCTTTAAGAAGGGTGATCGGTAATTATGGAAATTTAGGGTTTGAGGTGAGTGGTGATCGTGGTGTAGCGGTTATCGGAGGTTAGGGTTTGTGGGGAAGAAAATCGTGGGTCGAGGCTTTGAAGAAGGTAAGTGCGACGGTTATGGCAGAAAAAGTAATTTTTTAAGGAAATAAAAATCATGGCCAAAATTTGAAATTCAAATTTCTGCGGAAACCGAAGAGGTTGCAGTCATATCGCCGCCTGCCCTCTGACACGCTTCGCGTCATTCTCCCTGCGTAAGCCCTCTTCCAGACCGTTCCAACCCCTAGCTCTCCACCTACACACTTTGCAACACAAAGTGGGCTCGGATCAACCTCTGGGCCTCTTTCCAATTATCTCGGCCCGACTTACCTGCGCGTTAGTGCGTCCAAACAAAACAAAACAAACTTAAAAGAAAAGAAAAGAAAATTCGGTATAGACCATACCGAAGTAGCCACACTGGGTTGCCTCCCAGCAAGCGCTCTTGTTTCTCGTCTTGAGCTCGACCTTCCTTCACTCTTCATTCGTACTCAGGGTCGAGAAGGTGACATTCCTCCTTCTCCTTTTCTATTTTAGCAAGCTCGTGATAGGGCTTAAGGCGGTGCCCATTCACCACGAAAGTATCAACTCCATTGTGATCATATACTTCAATGCTTCCGTTTGAAAAGATTTCTTTGATCACGAATGGTCCTGACCATTTTGAGCGGAGTTTTCCAGCCATCATCTTGAAGCGTGAGTTGAAGAGTAGGACTTTCTGCCCCACTAAGAATTCCTTCTTCCTGATCTTGGCATCATGGATCCTTCTGGTTCGCTCCTTATAGAGCACCGCATTGTCGTAAGCCTCCAACCGAAGTTTCTCCAACTCACTCAGTTGCAGCTTCCTTGTTTCTCCAGCTAGGGTCATACTGAGGTTGATTTGCTTGATTGCCCAGTACGCCTTGTGTTCAATTTCCACGGGCAAGTGACATCTTTTGCCATAAAGTAGGCGGAACGGGGACATTCCAATGGGTGTCTTGAAAGCAGTCCTGTATGCCCATAACGCATCTCCCAAATGATCACTCCAGTCCTTACGGTTGGGGTGCACCACCTTTTCCAGGATGCTCTTTATCTCTCTATTGGAAATCTCGGCCTGGCCATTTGCTTGGGGGTGATATGCAGTGGTGACCTTGTGTGTCACCCCCATCTTCTTGGTTAGCGTTCTGATAATGGCATTACAGAAATGGGACCCTTGGTCACTGATTAAAATTTTGGGTATACCATATCTCCCGAACACTTGCTCCTTCAGGAAACCTGCCACGGTATGAGCATCATTACTTGTGGTTGCTTTGGCTTCAACCCACTTTACTGCCACCAGAATGTATTCATAGTTCCTTGACTTTGGGAAGGGTCCCATAAAGTCAATCCCCCATACGTCGAACACTTCGACCGGCATGATTGGAACTTGTGGCATTTCATCCCTTGCGGTAATTCCTCCAGTCATCTGGCACTTCGGGCAGCTCCGTACCCATTTCCTTGCATCCGCAAATATGGTGGGCCAGTAGAATCCACTCTCCAAAATTCTGTGGGCCGTGCGCTTTCCTCCAAAATGTCCGCTATTTGCTGTTCCATGACACATGTCTAAAATTTGGGCATGCTCATCCTCAGGTATGCATCTCCGTATGACTTGATCTGCTCCAGTCTTCCATAGATATGGATCCTCCCAGTGGTAGTATCGTGCTTGCGCGAGTAGCTTCCGTTGTTCGAATCTTGTCAATCCTGGGGGTAACTTCTTAGTAATCAGGTAGTTAGCTATATCCGCATACCAGGGGCTCCTGCTTGGTTAGAGCATATAGTTCTTCTTCTTCCTCCAGGATGCTCATGGAATAAAGTTTCTCGTCTGGAAAGGTATCCGTAATGGGCATACCATCATCTTCTTCCAGTTGCAAACCTGCTCAAGTGGTCTGCTACGAGGTTTGCAGCCCCTTTCTTGTCCCTATCTCTATATTGAACTCTTGTAATAGCAAGATCCACCTGATGAGTCGAGGTTTGGATTCCTTTTTGGCCATCAAATACTTCAACGCGACATGATCCGTGTAGACCACTGCTTTCGTTCCCAAAAGGTAGGAACGAAACTTCTCTATGGCAAACACCACCGCCAGGAGTTCTTTCTCAGTAGTGGTATAGCTGCATTGTGCTGGATTCAGTGTTTGGATGCGTAGTAGATTACGCAACTCTCCTTGCCTTTCTTCTGTCCCAGTACCGCTCCAACGGCATGGTTGCTGGCATCGCACATGATCTCGAACGGTGTGTCCCCATACTGGTGGTGAATGATGGGGGCCGACACCAACTTGTTTCTCAAAATTGTGAATGCCTCCTACAATCATCATCAAACTCAAACGGCACATCTTGTTGAAGAAGCCTGGTCATGGGCTGGGCAATCTTGGCAAAATCTTTGATAAATCGCCGGTAGAAACCTGCATGGCCTAGGAATGCCCGTATGTGCTTTACGGTTGTCGGGTAGGGCAATTTGGCGATGGAATCGACTTTAGCCTTGTCCACTTCAATCCCCCTTTCTGAAATCACGTGCCCAAGCACTATTCCTTCCCTTACCATAAATGGCATTTTTCATAATTAAGGACCAGGCTTTTCTCCCACACATCTTTTCAAGACAAGCTCTAGATGCTTCAAACATGCGTCGAAAGAGCTACCATATACGGTGAAGTCATCCATGAATACTTCAATGCAATTCTCCAATAGGTCGGAGAAGATGCTCATCATACACCGTTGAAAAGTTCCCGGTGCGTTGCAGAGTCCGAACGGCATTCTCCGGTATGCAAATGTCCCCAAATACGCAGGTGAAAGTGGTTTCTCCTGGTCCTCATGTGCCACAAAAATTTGCATGTATCCAGAATATCCGTCTAGAAAACAGTAATAGGCATTACCGGCCAACCTTTCCAACATCTGGTCGATAAAGGGCAGTGGGAAGTGGTCCTTCCTGGTTGCATCATTCAGCTTCCTGTAATCAATGCAAACTCTCCATCCAGTTTGCAACCGGGTGGGCACAAGCTCGCCTTGATCATTCTCCACAACCTGTATCCCTGACTTCTTCGGTACGACATGGACTGGACTCACCCATTGGCTATCGGATATGGGGTAGATGATTCCCAATTCCAATAGCTTAAGAATTTCCTTTAGTACCACCTCCTTCATGACCGGGTTCATCTTTCTTTGAGAGTCACGAACGGGTTTGGCCCCTTCTTCTAGGTATATATGGTGCATGCACTCCGTGGGACTAATGCCCTTGATATCGGCTAAGGTCCAGCCGATGGCTTCCCTATTCTCCCGTAATACTCTGACCAATCGCTCTTGCTGCACTACGGTTAGATCAGAACTGATGATAACTGGTAGCGTCTCTTCTGGTCCCAGATAAGCATATTGTAAATGCTTAGGTAGTTGCTTGAGCTCCAAAACGGGGGCTTCTGGATTGAAGGCAGCAGCTTCTCGTTCCGCCCAGATAAGCATATTGTAAATGCTTAGGTAGTTGCTTGAGCTCCAAAACGGGGGCTTTCTGCCCATACTGAGCCAATAACTCCGGTTTGCTTGTCTCTGTTCCCCCAGCTAGATAGACCTCCTGGATTAATTCCTTGATCTTCTAGGTCTACCTCCACCTCGGCTTCTAGAGTGCTTTCTCGGAGAGAGTAGAGCTCCATGATGGCTTCCTTCATTTCCTCGTCCTCCATATGTTCGGCATCCAGATCAGTCAGACCATACTGAATCACCTTTTCTGTAGTATCCCTGGAACCAAAGGTAATTCCTTGTTCTTGCACCAAGGGTTCAAATACATCGACCATGTCCACCGTCTCCATTGCTTGTTTCCTCTTCATGGTCTCATAAATGTTGAATTCCACTTGAACTTCGTCGAATTCACATGTCAAGATTCCGGTTTTCATATCTATCTTGGTTCCAGCGGTCATCATGAACGGCCTTCCCAATAGTATGGCATTCTCTCCAGTTTCAGGTCCGGTATCTAGAACATAGAAGTCTGCTGGGAAAATCAAATCTCCAACCTTGATCAGTACGTCCTCCACTACTCCTTCAGGGTAAGCGTTGGACCTGTCAGCCAACTGTATGACCACACGGGTGTTCCTCATCTCGCCAACATTCAATCTCTTGTACACAGCCAATGGCATCACATTAATGGAGGCCCCTAGATCCATCATTGCCTTATCCATGTTGGTTCCTCCTATGTTGCATGGAATGGTAAACATCCCTGGATCCTTTCGCTTAGTGGGAAGCTTCCGTTGGATCACCGTCGAAACACTTTCTCCCATCACGTAGCGGACCTCTTCCTCCATTTTGATTTTTCTTGAACAAAGGTCTTTCAAGAATTTGGCATATTTAGGAATTTGCCTGATGGCATCGAGTAGAGGTATGCTCAGCTCAACCTTTTGAAACATCTTCATCATTTCACTTGCTTCTTTCTCTCTACCTTTCTGTTTCAGGCGTCCTGGGTAAGGTGCTTCGGTTGGGTTGCTACCTCCAACTTGTTCATCAGTTGGACCCTTCCCGTTCTTATTCCAGCCTCCTCGAAGCAATTCAGCCTCTGCTAATAATTCTTCCTCCTTTTCTTCCCCCTCAGGAAACTCGGTTAACACCACTTGGGCATGCTCTCTGGGGTTGATTCCCATGGCTGGGAGTTTACCAGCGTTCTCCTCTAGTTTGGCCACTGCCTTAGTCAAATGACTAATTTGCTGGTTAGTTTGGTTCATGCCGGCTCGAATTTCATTGCGAAACTTCTCGCTCTCCTTAGCCATGCTTTCAATTGCTTCTTCCCAAGGTGCTCTCCGATGTGGGGGTTGGTAAGGAGGTTGTTGCTGATTCTGGTTGTGGTGTTGAGGTGGTCCTAACTGGTACTGTTGTTGATGCTTGGTTCTGATTATACTGAGGACGTTGCATTGGTGCGCCCATATTGTTCTGCTGCTGGGGCTGACCATCTTGCTTCCACCGAAAGTTGGGGTGATCCCTCCACCCAGGATTGTAAGTATTTGCATAAGGATCGTACTTCGTGGATTCCCATCATGTCCTCCAATGGCATTGATATCAACAATATCTTCACCAAAATTTGGACAGTTTTCAGATTGGTGTCCAGGTGGCATCGCAAAGACCACACTGGCGAATCTTCTTCGGTATAGTCAAGCCCGAAAGAAGTTCCTTGAGTTCAGTTCATGCTCTTCTCCATGGTTTTCTCCAGATTAGACATCTCCCTTCTTCTCTTCAGCTTTCCTTGGCTTCTCTAGATTCCTTTCATGCCCTTCATCGCGTGATTCTTCTGCCATGGTGCCCAACAGTTGGAAGACTTCCAACGGGGTTTTGCTCATCAATGATCCATTACAGGCTGCTAGACCAGACTGCGATCGTTCCTCCACATGCCCTTTACGAAGCTCTCCACCTGATCTTTCGGAGAGATTTGGTGATGGGGGCAATTGCTTAACATTCTCTTGAATCTCGTCCAGTATTCGTAGAAGGATTCTAGCCCATCTTGCCTTATGCTGCGGATATCCCAGCGCATCCGCTCCACTCGTGCTGCTGGGAAAAATTCTTCCAAGAAGGCCTTGTTGCAGTTGTGCCCATGTAGTGACACTGCCCTCGGGTAGGTCATACAGCCATCTTCTTGCATTGTCCACCAGGGTAAAAGGGAAGAGTATCAACTTGACATACTCTTGCTGCTCATCATTTGATTGGTGCATGATTGTCATCTCAAAGTCTTGGAGGTGAGTATGAGGGTCATCTCCTTGATATCCATTGAACTTCGGTAAGATTTGAAGCAATAAGGGCTTCATGTCATACCGACGAGGTGCGAACGGATTTGAGGGTAAGGTGATTCCGTTCGGCCTCAAGTTGAGGTTAGTTGGGTATGCCAACTGTCTGAGGGTCTGCTCCGGTACGACATCTGCTTGTTCGGCTTCTGCCATAGCTTCGCGTCTCGCTATTCGTGCTTCTACGCGTAGTCGTCTTTCTGTTCGATCAATATCGGGGTTAAACACCAATGCTCTTACAGCTCTACGAGTTCCACGCATACACCAGTAGCGGAAGATGGAATGAGGAGAGAACAAAATTGCTGCGCGTCACTCCCCGGCAACGGCGCCAATTTTGACACACACCCGTCGTGCGGTGTGGACAAAATACCTGTGTAAGCCCAGTACGGACAATACACGCTCCTACTTCTCACGATAAGAACTTAGTCTTAGCGGTAAGCGCAGGGTCGAATCCCACAGGGAGTGAGGAACCACTTTGTTCTCCTACGACAAACTGAGGTGTCACAATTCTCAATCTGTATACTCTGCACAAGAAATAAACAAAGTCAATAATAACAAGGGGTGAGGTTAGTCGGTTAGGTCATAATTGTTGTTAACATTCGTTTCGGTCATAGGCACACTGATGATCCGTCTATGATCCATACAATCCCAAGGCGTGGCCCAAAGACATTGGGGCGTTTCAAGGACTTGTACTTCACATATAGGATGGTTGATCTCATTGTGGTCACTTGGTCCGAAGGTCACACAATCCCCGGTCACAAGGCAGTGCTTCACTTCTCCTTAGATAGTAGCCATACCCGTTACTCACCAAGTATGGCCCTCACCAACCTTCTCTCCCGAAGTCCCCAACTCCGCGCTTTTAGTGACACATGCCTCCTGGACTCAACTATTTCCGGCTTTGTCAGCCGACCAGTTATAGACATGCTACGGCGCCGAGATTGCTTCCCTCGTTTGATAACCATGGCTTTATGCCTCGTCACAGTTGATGGATGGTCTCTAGAGAAGCCCAAGACTGAGGGAGGGCAGTGTATCCCATCAACCCTTTCCCCACCTTCTGGATCTACAACGCCTTTTGTTGACGCTGCTCAGCTACTCGGTCTTGGGCATACCGATTGTTGTACTTTGGTATGTCCTGGCCTTTGCTTGACATGGACAGCGTTTTACCGAACGGAGATCACCCGTTAGGCCCCTACTGCCATGATGTCGAACAGATCCTTCCGGAACCACGAGATTCAACCGAAAGAACAAGTGCCTCACGAATGTTTACATATTAACAACAATTACTTCCACCCCTAAAACCTCACCTAAAGAATTACTCACACATGGCAGAATTCATGATTGTAAAATAGATTGAACACATGATAAAATGTAAGGAAATACTGAAATAGATAAAGAGTACCTAGGCTTCAAGCCTTTGATATTGTTCAACAGTAGAAACACAACGGAATAGAGAAAATACGGAAATGTAGAATTGTTTTGAATGCCGCACACGGCGAACTTAAAATGATAACCAAAAGTAGACAAAAGTTTTAAGGTGCCAAGAGCTCGTGCACACTGCACACTGTTTTCCTTTTATATTGCCGGATGGTAGAGGCCTAACCCTAGCCGTGCCGGTTCCAAATCTTCGCCGGGATCTTCTTTCCTTAATTAGCTCAATCTTTGATTGATCCGATTAAAGATGGCGTCCAGCTGCGGGCTTAGTCAACCTTTCCCATTCTTTCGATCCTTCCAGTTTCTTCTTCAACCTTCCGCTTGTTCCTTTGAGATCTCCGAGATTGACCTTCCTTTTATGGCTTTGGCTGTCTGCTTCTCATGGTAACGATCAGATGGACTGCTCTTATCGGTATGGCTCATACCAGGTGGTCGCTCCAGGTTCCCATGCCCCAAGTTGAATTGGAGAGGTACTTGTTGGCCGAAGCTCCATGCTGGTAAGCATGATTTGGCAATCTGGGCTCGGTAATGCCCATTCTGACCGCATTTCTTCCATTTCCGCTCTACTGACCTTTCTTCCTTCACAACTTCGTTTTTTTCCCCGGACAGACCTGTACCGACACAAATAAAGAGAAAAATAGGGCCAAATGGCCCAAAAGTCGAAGACGCATCAGCCACTCACTTCGCTGCCCTACCCAGCGTCGCCACTCTCTACTCTGCACAGACCGCACACCCCACTCTTCACCGCCTCTCACGATGCTTCAGTTTTTCATTGCCAATACTCAGGGACGTTTTCTAAACTCTCCTTATTTCTTTTATGCCCTGAGGACATGGCATACTCTAAGTGTGGGGGGGGGTGTTTTGTTGTGCTTATACTTTCAATTGGGCGAGATTAGTCTTTCTATGCTTAGTTTTTGGTCTCGAATCTTGCTAATTTTTATGAATTTGTGGAAGAGCAGATGATTTTCGATGCGCGTTTCGGGTTTGTGTTCATTTGGTGGTTATTCTTGTTTTACCTTCGATATATGTTTCTTGATTGTGCAAAGAATTATGAGTTTTGTTGCAACATTTTTGTAAGTTAGTAAAACGTGATTTGTCCGGTAGATGCTAGAAGGAGTGTTGTCATTGTGATTGCCTACGATCGTATCTTATTTGTGAAAATGTTGGATGAATTGCCAACTTTGAAATTGCCAGCTCTGAAACATCTGGCCTGCTCTGAAAATGTGACAGCTCTGAGTCTCTGCTCCTCTAGTTCAACTATGAGCATGGGAAACCACGTGAAAAGACTTTGGATTACATCCAAATGGTTTTATTTCATGAATTATGACTCAACTGTCGAAAATCTTAAGCACAAAAAGTGTAAAAAATGGTGATATTGATTATAAAGGCGATCACATTAGGGAATTCACTTCTAGCGGAGAATTGGGTCTGATCGAATTACTTGCATTACTCTTTTGTTGCTTCTTAAACTTTGAGTTACTTGCATGATCGAGAAGATGTGTGTTGATCGTAAAATCTTGAATTGACTTGTGAATGTTTGGATTGGAAATTAGCATTGTTGAAATCAATCTCTTCCTAGGATTCATCTGGATTTTGCTTGAGGACAAGCAAAAGGCTAAGTGTGGGGGGGTTGATTTATGCTTAATTGTGCTAAATTTTGGGGTTTATATGAGCTTTATTTTAAGAGAATCTTCTGGAAAATGGTGCGTTTTATGGCTTGTTTGATGCTTTGCAGGAGATTTAGGTTTTTAGATGGAAGAATACAATTTTGGAGATTTCGTGGCTAAAGAGGTGTTTTTAGCATAACTCTGTAGCCAGAGCAGAGCAGCATAGCTCTATCGCCAAAGCCCGCACTCCAGACCAGACCAGAGAAGTCAGCCGAAGCCCGAGTCAGAGAAACTAATCTCCAGAGCAGCGAAATGGATAGTCAAAGCAGAGAAATCAAGAAGTCAAAGAAGCGAAGCCCGCGCTGAAAAGTCAGAGAAATCCGCGGAAGCGCCAGAGGAATCGAAGCGAGCGCGGAAGCGCCAAAGAAATCACTTCGCCGCTGGAATCAAGAAGCCAGCGGAATCAAAGTCCAGTACAGCGGAATCGAAAAGCCAGAGAAATCACCGTTCCTCTGGCGATAGCAGAGAAATCACCATTCCGCTGGCAACCCATTCCGCTGGCGAGAGCCAGAGCGGAAGCCGTTCCGCTGGCGAGAGCCGCGATTTCCGCCAGAGTGGAGATTACTTGCTGAGCGCGTCACAGCTGGAGACTTACCTTCCTTTGCACGATTCTTTTCCTTTTAGAGTCCGGCTTTGCATGGCAACTTCCATAGTGATCAAGAAGGATTTGAAGTCTATAAATAGGGCCTAGTTTTTCTTTTAGATACACAATCTTTCTTTTGCCCTAATTTTCGTCCTTCTTGGAGATCAACTTTCCCTTGGCAGCCGCAACTTAGACTTAGATTTATTAGTTTATTTTGATTACGTTCATACTTTTGCTTTAGTTTTCAGTACAGACGATTTCTCTTTTCATTCCAGAGTTGTTATTTTATTGCGTTTTAATTTATTCTCTTGTTCTATGTTTACTTTTATTTCTTTGCTTGTTCTTAATTTAAGCATGAGTAGCTAAACCTTTGATTCGGCGAGAATAATAAAACTCTGATTTAATTATCTGTGAGACCTAATTGGTTTAAAATTGATTCCGATTAATTCCTAGGTTCTATGATAATTCTAATTTTATTTAAGCCTGATCAACTTAGGTTTAATTGGATTATAGTCAATTAGCACCTCCAATCCGTAATTGTTGGAATAGGGCTGATTAGTGACAAAACTAACATGTTTGTAGTAGGAATAAATTGGTGGATTAATTATTACTAGCGTATCTAGGATAATTGGTCTAAATTGGGTTCCTTCCTCTTAATGTTGTTAGAATATTAAATCTAAGACTGGCGTATCCAGCTAGGTTATATTTTAATAAGGGAAATAGACAAGACTAGCGTATCTAGCTGTTTATCGACATAGTAAGTAGGAATTGGGGTATGTCAGTGCGTATCACGGTATCCTATAACTGGTTGGTTGATAGGGATTGATTAATTATTGTGTCAAGGATCAGAGTTGAATTAGAGTGGATTTATTTGAGCCGAATTACCTTTTTATTGAGGCGTATTTTATTCTATTTAATTTCGCGTTGTTAGTTAATTAATTCTTCTCAAAATTAAGGCGTGGTGGCATCACCGAAATTTATAGATTTTAGGGAATTGATGATTAATCTGCTCTCTGTGGGATCGGCCCTGCTTATCAGTGTACTAATTTACTCTTGATAATTCTGCAGGAATTATTTTGGTGGGATACGACGTCCACCACTCAATCTGAGCGCAAAGAGCTGAAAGCCAAGAAAGATCGCAGTTTTTCAAAGAAGAAAGCGAGGGTTGCTGACGATGCTGATTCTTCCAAAGACACATCAGAATCATCCGACTTCGACAGCACCAGCTCAAACGATGAGAGTCAAGCCCTGATGGCCAATGGATCTGAAAGCGTGGCTGACAACAGCTACGACAATGGAATGAATGGCTCAGAGGTAATCTCTCATTCAAAAACTCCTTATACTGATAACTTCCTGATGTTTTCAGGAGACCACTCAGAATCTGGAGAAAGCTCATCCGATGAAACTGACGAGTTTAATTAGCTCATGACTGATCACTGTCAGTTAAGGAAAATGTTCAAAGATCTCCTCAAGCAGAATTAGAAAATGGAAAAGGAGATCGATGATGAACGAGCTAGGAATCAGACAATCATCTACTTTCCGGATGAAACTTGTCTTCATCAGCTAATCATGGAAAACAGTCGACTGGAAGAAAAGCTCAGAATCTCCAACTCGGAATGTGATAGAGCAGCTCATGAGATCAAGAGGCTCAATCACAAACTGGAAGAAACAGTCAAAGACTGCATGATGAAGTCACCCATGATGAGCAACTTTCCATCAAAAGGCCTTGTTGAAAGTATTGGAGGAAAGGTTGCAGTTGACAAAGGAAAGAATGTCATGATCATTTCAAAGGACGATACTTCTGAAATCACAACATCAGAAGAATCAAGAGATCATGATATGGATGAAGTTCGCAAACGCAAACTGATAGCAAGATCAAATGTTCCACCTCCACGGAGCTACAGACGAGCAAAGGAGGCCCCCAACCAGATCACCCTACTGAGAAGACTGGAAAGCAGATTTCAGTCAAAAATCGGGAGAAGGAACATCAGGAATCAAGAAGAATCTTCCTCGCCAGCCCAGGGGGAAGAACGGCCACATCAGTCAGAAACTGAAATCAGTTCAAGTTTCAGAAGGAACAACATCCATGGAGACAAAACAATGATGAGCCCAGACGAGCCAAGCGACATCCACGATGACAAGCAACTGGTCATCAAATGACTCATGTTCCACAACATCAGTCAAGTCTCCATCAGTCTGGAATGACTCGAGTATCTCAAGGAAGATACTTCACTGAGCAAAGAAGACCTCAACCACTCATCAGACAGAACTCCTACAAGAGTGAGGCCTTCAAAAGAAAATCTCAACAGAAGAATGCTCATGTGCCAACTGAAGCGCCAACAACTTCAGTTAGACGATCAGCAAAGCGCAAGAGATCAGCCAGACCAATTCTGAAGCAGATATGGGTTCCAAAGGGAACTCAAACTAACATCGAAGGACCCAAATCTTGATTGGGTACCTGAAGTAACTCTTCCTTGCAGGTCAAAATTAGAAAATCCAAGAAGAAGGATGAAGTTAAAGCTTCAATCAAGACATGGTATCTGGATAGCGGCTGCTCCAAGTACATGACGGGCTACAAAGAATATCTATCTCAGTATGTTGAGAAAGCTAGATCCAAAGTTGCATTCGGAGATAACTCAATCGGAGAAACAAAAGGCTATGGTGTGCTCAACATGGGTAACGTCAGTATCAGTAATGTTAGCTTTGTTTCTGGTCTTAAACATAATCTGTTGCCTGTGAGTCAATTTTGTGTCAGCGGTTTCACAGTGAAGATCAAAAAGGATGAATTCACTGTTAGAAACAATCAAAAGAAGGTGGTTCTGAAAGGTTTCAGACAAGGGAGTCTCTACGTCGTTTCATGGGAAGACAGCCCACCAAAAACGTGCCTCATCAGCAAAAGCATCTCGGAGCTCAACTGGCTGTCGCACAGGAGACTCAACCATCTCAATTTCAAGACGATCAACAAGCTTGCTAAACATCAACTGGTAGAAGGTCTGCCTTCTATTGTGTTCCAGAAGAAGCAAGAATGTGAAGCATGTCAAAGAGGAAAGTAGACGCGAATATCATTCAAGTCAAAGTCAGGACACTCCTCTGGAAGAATTCTTCAACTACTTCACATGGATCTGTTTGGCCCAATCTCTCCAAGAAGCTACAACGGTAGGAAGTACACCTTAGTTGTTGTGGATGATTATTCACGATATACTTGGGTTATCTTTCTCTTCAAAAAGAAAGAGACACTGGAGAAACTGCCAAAGCTGCTGAGAAGACTGAGCGTCGAAAAAGAAGTCAACATCATCAGCATCAGATCAGATCGTGGGACTGAGTTCCTCAATACTGTCATTCGTTCGGTATTGTGATGAACAAGGAATCAGTCATCAAACTTCTGCAGCAAGAACTCCTCAACAGAACGGAGTTGCAGAAAGTAGAAACAGGTCTTTGAAGGAAGCAGCAAGGACGATGCTAGCTGAATCAAAACTCCCCTTGAAGTTATGGGCCGAAGCAGTCAACAACGCATGCTACACGCAGAATCGCTCCTTCCTCACTCAAAGACATGGAAAAACTCCATACGAGTTATGGAAGAACAGGAAGCCTTCAATTGCCTATTTTCATGCTTTCGGTTCTAGGTGTTTCATCCACAACAATGAAAAGAAGAGGTTAAACACATTTGATAGCAAAGCTGATCCAGGAGTCTTTCTTGGATACTCTGGAACAGAACGATCGAGCAAAGCCTATCGAGTGTTTAATTCTCAAACTCTTTGTGCAGAAGAAACACCTCACGTGGTCTTTGATGAGTCTGCAGATGATTTCAGGAAACAGGAAACTGAAAGATGTGTTGAGAACACTGAAGTTTCCAAAGCTGAAATCCACAACACCGAGCCCTCTACTGTCTTGGTGTGGGGACCATGAAAAGATGAAGATACTGAGAAGCTTCAGTATCAAAAGATCAGCCAAAGGTCTGAAGTTCAGACTGGAGCCAATGCAGATGGCATCAGTTAAGGGGGAACTCCAGTTGCTGAAGATCGAGTTGAACGTGCCGAAGCAGTTCCAGCTCAACTCTCCCCTACTCCAGAAGGTGCTCAACACTTCAGAACCATTCTGACTGAAGAAGCCCCACCATCTCCAGAAGAGATCAAGAAGTATCGAAGATGGTTTGAACTCCACTCAAAGGAAAACATCATTGGAGAACCATCAGATGGCGTCAAGACTCGAAGATCAATGTGCAACCTCGTCTTTGATATCAATCAGAACTGCATCAACAAAGATAAGATTTCAGCTATTTCTTATCATCTACAAAGCCCAAGGATGTTGAAGAAGCTCTGAAGTCCACTCAATGGGTCATCGCAATGCAAGAAGAACTCAATGAATTCAACTGGAATTCAGTTTGGGAGCTTGTGGATCGACCAGACGATGCAAAGGTGATTAGTTTGAAATGGATTTTCAAAACAAGAAAGACGAAGAAGGAAACGTTGTGAGAAACAAAGCAAGGCTTGTAGCAAAAGGATACAGTCAAGAAGAAGGAATCGACTATGACGAAACGTTCGCTCCAGTTGCCAGATTGGAAGCAGTCCGACTCTTCTTAGCCTTCGCAGCTCACAAAGGTTTCAAGGTACACCAAATAGATGTGAAGTGTGCATTTCTCAATGGAGTGCTCACCGATGAAGTCTACGTGGAACAACCTCCAGGCTTTGAGGTTGCTGGACCAGAAAAGGTGTACAAGCTGAAAAAAGCGCTTTATGGCTTGAAGCAAGCTCCAAGAGCGTGGTATGATACTCTCTCAGAGTATCTTGTTGAACAAGGTTTCAAGAAATGATCTGTGGACAGAACGTTGTTCACTCTCAAAGAATGAGAAGATCTCTTACTTGTTCAGATTTATGTCGATGACATAATTTTCGGATCCAAATCCGAACGCATGTGCAAAAAGTTTGCTGACATCATGACCAACAAGTTCCAAATGTCCATGATGGGAGAAATGAATTTCTTTCTCGGATTGCAAGTCAAGCAGACTAGCGAAGGAATACTGATCAGTCAGTCCAAGTATGCCAAGGAACTGATAACCAAGTTCGGTATTCAGCACATGAAATCAGTCAAGATCCCAATGAACACAAACTGGAAAGTTGATCCAGATTTAGAAGGAAAATCTGTCTCTTCGACGAAGTACAGAGAAATCATTGGATCTTTGCTGTATTTCACTGCGAGCAGACCAGACATCGCATTTGCAGTCGGGGTATGTGCAAGATATCAGTCAGATCCAAAGGAAGCTCATTTGGATGCAGCAAAGCGAATTCTGCGATATCTCAAAGGCACACCCAACTTAGGATTGTGGTACCTAGCAGACGACGACTTCAAGCTCACCGGATATTCAGACTCAAATTTTGCTGGATGCATAATTGATCGCAAATCAACCTCCAGAACCTGTCAATTCCTAGGAAACAAGCTCATCTCTTGGTTTTCAAAGAAGCAGACTTCAGTCGCCACCTCCACAACTGAAGCTGAATATGCTGCTGCTGGAAGCTGCTGTGGTTAGTCCAACAGTTGAAGGACTATGGGATAGATGAAAAGAAAGTCCCAATCTATTGCGACAGCTCCAGTGCCATTGCAATCTCCCAGAATCCAGTTCATCACACCAGAGTCAAGCATATTGCTATTCGATATCACTTCATCCGTGATCACGTCGAAAAGAAGAATATCTCTGTGGAATGGATTTCAACTGCTGTCCAGAGAGCGGACTTGCTGACCAAAGCTCTTCCAGGAGAAAGGTTTAACGATCTGTGTAGAAAGATCGGCCTCATCAACCCTGAAGAGTGATGCTGTGTTTGAAGATTTTCTGAAACAGTCATGCTGACTGGTGGTCAACCAACTGCTGTTCTACGACCGCTGACGTGGAAAGCAATGAAGACAAGCGCTCATCTGAAGAGAAGTCATCCTGATGATTTAACCAGGATCAAATGGTATCGACTGACTACAATGATCAGTCGATCAGTAAGTATTTTTCAAGCTTACTATTTAAAATCACTTATTTCAGTTAAGAGCTTTGAGTTTTAATTCAAAATCTTTCTCTAACTGATCAGTTTCTTTCAAAACTTTTAACTGATTGTTGGAAAATGGAATATCCGAGAAGGACAAGTATTTTAAAAGGGAAAATCTGTTTTGATTGAACTTGTCCAAATCTTCTCTAAAAATCTTTCCAACCTGTTGCCTCTGTGATAAAATTTGTTGAGAACCTCATTGACATGACATAATGCAATGATACCTCTCACCTTTTTGAAGCTTCAGTCCCCTGCAGTAACGGCGAACGTGAATTTTTCTTCAAAAACATTTTAGGCACATTTTTCGAAAAACTTTTCATCTTCTTACTTGGTAAAATTTTGTCTGTTTATACCATGTTGTCTTCACTCGTTTTCTGCATCAACTAACAACTCTCCACAGGCTTCACTGTGAGAAAATTTTCAAATTCTTTCAAAATTGCAGAGAAAATTTCTGTTCCGACTAAGGAGAATTCGATGACTACAAAGTCATGGAGTGGGAGAATGACGCTCACATACCTGGTCTTCACCGGACCCTTCCACTGGATCTCAACGTCTCTCCGACGTCAAAGTTTGCTCTACCCTCACTTGTATCCAGCGAAGCGAGTGTCTTCCATCCTCATGCCCAGACCATACGGCTTGCAGTACCTGTCTCAAGAAGACGGACTTCCCCTGTCTCTCAGGTGAGCTTCTCATTTTTTTGTGAAGCTTCCGTGTGGTGCAACAGCAATGAGAAGGAGCTCGTTGTCAACTGGCGCAATATCGACAGTGTCTATCCTCACGATAGCCGCTGATACGATTTTCCTTACCCACACACCTCCCCTCCTATGCTTCTTTCTCTTCACCAAAAACCCTCTCCTCAACCTCCTTTGGTTTGCATGTTCACTGCTCTCTTCTTCCCAGTTTCGAGAGCCATGCAAATCAACCCCTGCCCCTTTCTTCGTCTCCTCTCATCTTTCACTTTCTTCTTTTTCTAAACCTCCGCATTATCCGTCTACCTCTTACCCTCAGCATCTTTCTCTGGACCATTCTGCGATTTTGTTTCCACGCAGTGGTCTTAGCTTCATCCTTCAGTCAATCCCACCTTTTTGATGTTGCCAAAAAGGAAAAAAGTTCTTAAGAGACTTATTCTCAAAAGACTAAAGACGATCAAGCAAAATGATCATCCGATGATCATGAGGAAGATTAGCCAAAAGGATAAGACCTCAACTCAACGGAAAACAAGTGAGAGTGGAACAAGCTTAGGAACATAAAGACACGAAGACAGAAGATGAAGATCAAGAAGTTCAAGGCGCAGCCAAGCAGACTGCTGGAGTCCATGGGTTTCCCATGTTGTTTTTGTTTTTCTTTTTACTCCAATGTAAGTCTTGCTTTGTACCTCGACTGATGGCTTATCAGTCTTTCTTTAATGAAAAGAACTTCTTTTTTATCTCAACCTGAAGACAATGACTCTTTGTCCAGGCTCTGATTATGTTTTTATGTCTTCTCCTTGTTCTGTTTTAGAACTGTTTCGTTCTTAACTCTAAGTACAAGTTTTTAGGTTCTATTGTTAAGGGGGAACTGTTTTCACCCCTGCTTTAGAACTTGTGCTGTAAGTTTAGTCTTTTTGTTGTCTAGAACTGCTGTATGGTTTTGGCATCATCAAAAAGGGGAAAACTGTTGGGAACCTTGTGGAATATCCTAATCCTTGTTTTGATGATACCAAAATTCATAGGTCTTAATTGTAATAGACTATAACTGTTTTGAACTCAAGCGTTAGAGTTCGTTTCTAGCTTAGCTTGCGGTTCTGAAGACTGAAGACTGAAGGACGAAGGACTGAAGACTGAAGG
The DNA here is from genome assembly GCF_028751815.1 of Salvia miltiorrhiza. NCBI lineage: Eukaryota > Viridiplantae > Streptophyta > Magnoliopsida > Lamiales > Lamiaceae > Salvia > Salvia miltiorrhiza. The sequence continues at coordinate 29,256,245 of NC_080388.1, read as the reverse complement.
ACGAAGGACTGAAGACTGAAGACTGGAGATATCAACTGAAGTATCAGTTGAAGAATCAGTTCGGAACTGATTACTTAATGCGTGCCGCGTGGACTCAGCGGACTGATACTAAAGTCAAGTATCAGTTAAACCTTCTTCCTCGGACTGAACTTCCAACGTTCAAAGGAAGCAACGTACTCACAAAAGTACAGCCGCATTAAATGCAGAGATCTCAGAATCTCCTTATCTCTGCAGAGGTCATTCCTATTTGGTGGCTACTTTATCAGAGACGTCACATCTCCTGTCCCTCAAGAGAGCCGTTTCCACCAAACAAGGAACCTCAAAGATTGAAGCCTCAGCCCAAATTCGAATTGCTCTCCAACGGAAGAAATCTTGAGGACGTTCTACGCCAACAGATCTATTCAAGAGTTCTCCTATAAATAGCGCTCGAGGATCACTTCAATTTTCACCGATTCAACAACATAAGCTGAAGCTCTGCCAAAATCGCTACTCAGCCTAAAGCTCAACCTCGCCAAAGCTTGAATCGAAGAAGAGAATTTCAAAGCCAAAATCAGTCATTGCTGATTACATACATTCTCTTAGACCTTAGGCAAACATCTGTTCACCCAGAAGCCAAGGTCAAACTTGCTCCAAAGAACTTGTTCTTTTCAGTATAGTTGGCACCCGTTCAAACCTCCTTTCAGGAAGAAAGATTAGAGTGTTTGAGTGATTCGGAGTTCAGGAAGGTACTCTAACTCTGAGAGTCTTAGCGCGGGTTGTGCTAAGCAAGAGAAATTCGACACGAGTGAAGTGTGGGTACTGAAGAAGTAGTTTCTTCAGTGGTACGGTTGTGTGCACTCGGCAAGCACACGGTTTGGTTTGCAGTGCACCTGTTAAGCACTTGCGGAGTGGATTGTTGGTCTGATCAACCGACCGTGGATGTAGGAAAGGGTTTTTCCGAACCACGTAAAAGTCTCTGTGTTGTTTACAGCTTTCAGTTTTTACTTTTCTACTTGTGTTGTTTCAATTGATAAACTGAATACTGAATAACTGCAAAGAGAAACCTAAGACCAACAACGTGCTCAACCAAGGCTATTGCGAAACTAAGTTTAATTTCCGCTGCGTATGATATCAGTCTGACTGATCTATGTTCTGATAGTCAGGCAGAGTGTTATCATCTCTGTTTTAGCAAACTCGACTGAAACCCTTACGTGCATCAGTTAAGTTCCAGTAACTTAACTGATAACTCCTTACTGAAGAGCTCTCAGTATCAGTCGTCAACCCTGTTTGGTCAAAACTGTTTTCAGTTAACAGGCGTCACTGTTTGCGTGTAAAGTTTCGTTTTGATCTCTGTTGATCCTGTTTTCAGTCAACAGGAAATCGTTAAAAGGGTTCCTGTTGGTCCACGACAGGATCCTTACGATGAGGTCCAGCCCAAGCAAAAGACAGACTTATCCACCGAAGAAAGGAAGCAAGATGAGCTAGACAACCTCGCCAAAAGCATCATCTCCAGCATCCATTGGACATGTAGCCGAATTGCTTCCAACTATTGTCACCGTAGCAGTATTGTTGATAGCTGTCGTGTTAGGATCGGCAGTCTCACTCCCGTTGTTGATCAGCCATGTCGTCAGGTCTGTAATTTTGTTGTTGGCTACATATTTTTATCCTCGTCACATACTACCTAAGGACATAATACCCTAACATAGAGGCCATTTTCACATCTGGCTCCCTATACTCGACTTTGGTTCAACTAAACCTCTAAAGTCTTAAATTTGATTCAATCACACCCTCTGCCTTAATGGTTGTTTAACACCATTAAGTACTTTAATTTTTTATTATTATTTTGTTGGTGGTGGGACCCACGCCTTCTTCTTCGCTAAACTCGCCGGAAATACACCTCTCTCACTCTCCTTCTCTCCCACCGACGCCCCCGTCGCATATTAACACACAAGTGAACCTGTCCAAATGGTTATCACCAAACATCCCCTCTGACTGTTGAGTGTTTGGCGTTAATTGGCTTGAATAAGATCTTGATTTTTGAGGAATTGGCCTTTTCCTATCACGGGGGTCTGAGAAGAGTCCATGACTTTCTACAAAATTTCTTGATGCATTATTTGACTAGTTGGCTACCCCTTCATCTACTCCTGCTTTATCAGCTCGGCCTTTAGCACCATTAGGGATGCTTGTAAATTTCGAACCATACACCGGGGCAGCAGAGGGCTTTATGGATACTCTCTCTTTTTTGGAAGTTTTAATCTTAGGAGGTCTAATACTAGAAATTTGCTTGATGCGTTCAAATACAGAGTTAGAAGGTGGGGTGACACTCCCATCTGTCATCGGGATTCTATAGTTTACTAAGTCGGATAGAAGACCTACGGCTGCCAAATTGTCACTTGTGTGTTTATATGTGACAGGGGCGTCGATAGAAGAAAATGAGAGTAAGAGAGGTGTACTTTCGGCGAGCTAGAGTCCCAGCACCAAAGAAATTAAAAAAAAAAATACTTGTTAAACAACTATTAGGGCAAAGGGTGTAATTTAACCAAATTTAAGACTTTAGGGATTTAGTTGAACCTAAGTCAAGTATAAGGAGCCAGATGTGAAAAGGACATCTATGTTAGGGGTGTATTGGATACTTAACCCTCTGTGTGTGTATATATATATATATATATATATATATATATATGCTAAAATGAAAACACTTTTTAAAATATAATATAGGAACCATTTTCAGCCCTTACATCATCTATATTTGCGGTTGATTCATTACCTTGTTGGATGAATTCATGGTCCCGAGTTCAAATCTCATAGGTAACAAAAAAATTATTTTTCGCAATTCATACATTTACACAGCAAATTCACAAGTGTTCTACATAGAATTCATACAATTTAACTAGTACTTATTTTATATGTTAATAAGTGTTTTTACCGTAGCTTTTCCCTATATATATATATATATATATATATATATATATAGGGTTCAATTCAATAGAAAAGACCCCCTTACATTAAGAAGTAAGAACAAATCTATACCATTAAATTCATAAGATCTAACGTACCAGATTTAAGGAATAAAATGTTTTAATTGTTTTTATATAACCATTTAAATTAGTTTTCTAAACGAAAAGGATATATATGTCATTGTTGTTCATTGAGATTATGGAAAGTTTCGCCCAATGCCATATTTTTCGCTCATTCCCTGTTAATGGCTATGATTATGAGATTTCGACGAATCTCTATTTTTCCAATCTTCAATACTATTTTCTTAATCTTTCTTCAGTCAATAACATTTGTTGTTCGGTGCATACGCAATGGATCTTGAGAACGATAAAGGTAATTTTTGTTTGCTTATTTTTGGTTTCTTGAATTGTTCTGTGAAACTACGATTCATGATTTCTTGATTTCGTCAGATCACTCATCTTTCAAACCTAATTTTTCATTATTTTTGGTATATTTGTAATACTCTTCATTCGTTAATGTCGATTTGTGTATAAACATTGGTTAATTCAAGATTTTTTCATTCATGATAATTTTTTTTTACCTTCGTTCATTCATGTAGTTAATTTGTTTCTACATCTTGGCAAAAAGCGATGATATAAGTGGTTTTTCTAGGATTTTGATAATTTCTATGTTATTTCTGTTGAACGAATTAGTTTGACATATTATTGTTGATATCCGTGTGAGAAGGCATCTTTTTTTTTTATACGCATATGAGGTATTTGTTGTTTTGTGTTCTTCAAAATGCATTAAATAATTTAACAATACATCATCTTATATGTTCTACACTCAACATATTTTCGCTGTTCATCTGGATTTATCTAAAATTTTGTCTAATTATCAACTTATTTGTAATTTCAGTGAGATAATAAAAGATTCTTTGATGCAGATTTAACCGTTCAATTGGATTCAACAATTATTGTAAACAATATCAAATTCCGAACGGGAAAGCCAGGTTTTCAAGGAAGCACTAATGGCAATTACAAGAATTTATGGGGTGACTTTAGAGAATAATGTCCAGGGTCATGCGCATATATTTGTTTATTTGTGAGCATAGTTCAAGAAATATGTTCATAAATTCATTAGATATTGAGATAAAGTTCGTAAAAATATTACTTTTTCCATGTAGGTTAAATTCATGGACACTGATGAAATATGTGCTCTATTCATGGATCATGTATGTGTTCGATCTAGTGAACTATGACTAAATATTTTTAACTAATATGATATTATTCAAAAACAGTTGAACTTTATTTTGCTATTAATTCTAATTCTTTGGTATTGAACTACTCTTTGTTTGTATGAATAAGTAGAATGAATTCAAATTTGGTGTATGAGCCCTATATTCCTAATTAGTGAGCTATGGTTTATAGAATTTGCTTTAGTTTATGCTTCAATTAACTTGTAAATTCCTTATCCTTAGATATGCTCATAATTATAAGGTGCAGTATCAACTATCAAGGTAGTTTATGAAGTTCATTAAAATATATAATAAGTTCATCCAAATTGTGAAATTTCAATGGAGGGAAATGTTAAGTTCATTATGTTTTTCTTGGATTTCTGGTTTCATTTTTTTATGGATTTGAATCTTATTTCAGTGAAAGTTAATTATAGTTTGCTATATATTTATGTTGAACTTGTTCGAATTATTTGTCGAACTTGTTCGAATCATTTGTCGAACATATATATTATATATTGAATATAATGAACCCAAGTATCAAATATCTGCTAACAAATCGATTGAACTCTAATATAGAAGTATAATAACTTTCGAACTTGTGTAAATTTTATTGAATTTTCGCTCATTTTGAAAAATTCAAAGTTTATTTGTGAAAAAAATCAAAGTTTATTTTGAACTTGTTTGAATCATTTGTCGAACATATAATATATATTGAATATAATGAACCCAAATATCAAATATCTGTTGACAAAACGATTGAAATCCAATATAGAAGTAAAATAACTTTCGAACTTAGTGTAAATTTTATTGAATTTTCGCTCATTTTGAAAAATTCAAAGTTTATTCAAAGTTTATAGACCAACAAAGAATGATGATTCTAACCCAAAGGGTGACAGCTGTAGCGAGATACCGAGCGCTATTGAGGAGCTTGCATTAGTGGCTAGGAATACAACCAATTATAGATCACTTCATACGTGAACTACACCGGCCGCTTTCCATGATATCTTGCCCCAGTTAAACGACGCACGGAGAGCTGTTGTTCGTGAGATGAGCTTTGTGCATTAGTTAGAATTGTTAGATTTAGAATAATAAATAATGTTAGAGATTGCTAGTCTTTTATGCTAATTACTTATAAACTCTGCATGATGACTATGTTCGGTACTAGATGTTATATAAAAATGGAAACTGAACGTAGAAATTTGTTGTACGTATATATGCTTAGTATTTTCAATTTTTTTATGTTCGTGTTAATATTACTTCTATGTTCATTATAACTTTGTAAAAGTTCATAAAAATAATGACTTTAAATAGTTGCAAAATTTTCTATTGGAAATATTTCTCCTATAAAATTTCTTATCCTCTGTAAGTTCATAAGCATTTGATATATGTTCGAAAAGCAATATTTATATGTTCATTACAAATGTAGGATATTGTCCTGATACTTTTGAAATGTATGAGATTTCTTCTCACTGCTATAAATATTTGTATTACACCCAATGAAGTGCATGTATTTATAGTGAAGATGTATTTATAGTGATGAACATACCTATAATTTTATTGAACAAGCACTTTGATCATAGAGTATGTTCATCAATATTATAGAGTATGTTCATCAATTTTATAAAAACGTTCGTAATAATTAAGTGAACGAAAAGAAATAATGAGCAGTTAATGTTATAATTTTAATTTTGGTGTGTTAGATTTTTTTTTAAAGTTTTTTTTAAATCATTATATTATATTGCACAAATATTTAGTTTGATAAAATATTATATTGAACGTGCCCTTATATTTAATGAACTTCTTATTTTTACGTATGATATCAGTTAAGTTTAAACAAATCATTGTGGATCTATTGACGCTGATTATTATGTTCAGAGAAATGATTAAATCTTATATTTTATCACCTCCTCATATGTGGATTAAAATTATGCAAAGATAATAAATACTTTGAAAAAATACTTAAAATTTTGGTTGATACATTTATTATTTATTTAAGACATTATTTTAACTATTAAGTAAAAAAAAATATGGTTATTTTATATGCAGAAGCAAGAAAACGATAATGAATATAGAAGTATTGAACATTTTATGAACTTTTCAGTTTAAAAAGTACAAGCAGTTGATCCACAATGTTCATCAAATCCGTGGAATATGTTCATCGAACATAACCAACGGGTGTGTACATAAATTTGTTGAACTAAGTTTATAATTAAATTTAACATCTCGAGTAAATATACCTTTTATACTAATATAAATATTACTGGAATCACCTTGTTTCATTGCATGTTCAAATGTTCATCAGAATGTTGTAATCTTTGTTCATCAAAATCATATTAGGTTTTTATAAAGAAAATAATTAAAATTTTGATTGAAAAATTGATTATGTATTTAAGACATTATTTTAACTATTAAGTAAAAAAAATGTGGTTAATTTATATGGAGAAGCAAGAAAATGATAATGGTGCTGCAAGTATTGAACATATTATGAACTTTTCAGTTTAAAAAGTACAAGCAGTTGATCCACAATGTTCATCAAATCTGGGTAATATGTTCATCGAACATAACCAACGGGTGTGTACATAAATTTGTTGAACTAAGTTTATAATTAAATTTAACATCTCGAGTAAATATACCTTTTATACTAATATAAATATTATTGGAATCACCTTGTTTCATTGCATGTTCAAACGTTCATCAGAACGTTGTAATATTTGTTCATCAAAATCATATTAAGTTTTATATAAAGAAAATACTTAAAATTTTGATTGATACATTGATTATTTATTTAAGACATTATTTTAACTATCAAGTAAAAAAAATATGGTTATTTTATATGGAGAAGCAAGAAAACGATAATAATGCCTAATGCTAATTTTTATTATTGATTTTTTTTTCATTTATTTAATAACTTTAATTATCATTACGCTTTATAAAAAGTTGAAAATTTATATTTTTAAATTCAATATTTTATTAAATAATTGATGGGCGTGGATTGTTTTAGTTTATTTATATTAAAATATATTTTATCTTTATATATTTTAATCTTATTTAATATTTTTATTTATTTATTTAAATATGTTGTTTAGTTTCAATGTTCGTCGTGCATCGCACGAATGGTAATACTAGTTATATATTTTATAAACCAGTTTACACGGTTTAAAAATATAGTTATAATATATAGTATTTATAATGCAATCTTATAATAATCATATCTTAAAAATTTGCATTGCTTATTTTTTATAGTATTTAAATGATGCTGTTCATTATATTATAATATAGTATTTCAATTAGTGGAAATGAAATGAGACGCCTTATTATTAACTTAAATAAAAACTAAAAATGAAAAAAAAGGTGTGCCGCATATTAATAGTAATTCGGATCACAATTAAATCTCTCCCAACAAGCCCACATCTATGCTCTAAATAAAAATAGGTAAATAAGGTAACATTTCGATGTGCTCGCTGGTTCAACGAAGTCCCAAATCTCTTAACATTAATCTGATTTGATTAGCACTAATTCAGGAAACAAACGGATATCATAATTAACAAAATTACATTGATGTCCTTCAGTTAATAATAAAGAGACAATTTTGATATTGAATATGAACCGATGGATTGCTTCAAATGGATGGCCAAGATCACTTCTTTCTTCTCTCCTACATTTAGTCACTTTTCATTGAACCATTGCCTATATATATATATATATATATATGGAGTGGTTCCAATGAGAATGGACAAATGTTGTGAGAAATGAGAATGAATTTCGAATATTAGATTTTCAAATTTTATGGCTGATATTTATTTGGAATGAAAGAAATTTCACCTGAGTTCGAATCCTGGAGGGGGCAAAAAAATTATTAATTAATTAAATATTTTAATTCAACACTTTATATTGACTTATTCAAAACTATATACTTACTTATTCGTTATTCTCATTTCTCACGAAAAATAACATTCTCACTGGAAGCTACTCCCTCCGTCCCACTCTAAATGTCCCATTTGCCATTTTGGGCTGTCCCACTCCAAATGACCCATTCCCTTTTTGGCAAAACACTCTCTCTCTATACCTAATATTTAAATAATTTCCACCAACCCACTTTATCTACTTTATACCCACTTTATCTACTTTTTACACATTTCTTAATCTCCGTGCCCAAAAGAAAGGAGACATTTGAAGCGGGACGGAGGGAGTAAAAAGCTAGGCATATATATATATATATCCAAACCTATCGCATCTAATTCTAATCCTTATCAGGTTCCATAATCCAACATTAATTATCAAATTAATGACATAATAAATCGCAATTGATGATTTTCCTAACATATAAGAATGTTAAAGGTTTTAAATGCGAATTTTTGAGTTGACTAGTTAAACATTGATTTACATGCTTCAACTATAAACACACTTGAAAAGGGTATGATGTCTGCCATTAATGTTCTAATGTAATGATAAAGTCTAAGACCTTCTAGATTATATCATTTTTCATTTTTTACAATTCCATGCCACCAATATACATGTGTATGTAAATCCATAAAACAAAAAATGCAAAAATAATACTCTCTTTGTCATGTTGTCCTGTAAAAATAGTTCAAAGTGATACGAATTTTAATAAAATTAGTGAAGAGAGAGTGATACATATTAGGAGTGAAGAAAGGTTCTCACCATAAAGATAGTATTAATAATGATAATTTCTTGTGTTGTGAGTGGAGAGATGATCTCACTATGTGGTAGAATAGGTAAATAAGTTAATATATGGAGGGTAATCTATTGTGAAATAGTGTTCATAAATAGAATCGGACTATTTTCTGTGGACACTTCCAAATAGAAAATTATGACTATTTTTTCAAGATGAAGGAAGTAATAGAGAAACGAAAGGCCTTAGTTATCAAGGATTGGGTTCTACGAAATCTAATTTTATTATGTTATTTTAAAATAAAGAAAGCGCTTTTGAAATAGTCATTTTGAATAAAGAAATATAATATTTGGCCACTAATTGAAAAAACACAAAATGTGGGCATTTTATACGTTTTAAGACTGTTTTGCCCTTAATTAGGGCAGACCGGATTCGGGGTTGCGAGCGAATTAGGCACATATGACACTATTAGTGTCAAAAGTACAAACTGGAAAAAAAAAAAAAAAAAGGTAAATTGGTACTTTTGGCACTATTAATGCCAATAGTGTCCATGCACGAATGATACTAATGACCATAAGAGAGAATATATAGCCATAAGTATCATTCGTGCAACACTCTAAATAGATAATCTAAATCCTAAATGGAGAATCTAAACCCTAAATGATAATCTAAACTCTACATGAAAGTGTTCATATAACTTTACTCATTTATGTAAGACAAGACAGTGTATCAGCACAAGTACATGGCATTATTGGCACTAATATGATCACTAGTACCATTCATGCATGACATTATTGACATTAATAGTGTCAAGTTTACCAATTTACTTGATTTTTTTTTCTGTTGGTACTTTTGGCACTAAAAGTGTCATGTGTGCTAACCCGTGCGTAAATTCGAATCTGATCCACCCTAATTAAGGGCAAAAAAGTCCTAAAATATAAAAAATAATCAGATTTTGTATTTTTTAAATTAGTGACCAAATAATATATTTCTATCTTTAAAATGGCCACGTGAATATATTGTTTCTTAAATCAATTTACTTTTAGATCTTAATTGAGTCGATGACGAGGACTAATTTTCAAGCGGAATAATGTGTCTTTTCTATATAATAATAATTGTTCTATGATAATATTATTTACGTATGCAACAATGTTTTGTTTACAATTAACATAATGATAGTTTTCAGGTTTCAGAGAAAATAATGATAGCTTTCATTAGGGCTGTAAATTTGGGTTGCGGGTATCGGGTATACCTTCACCCGTCCTGATACCCGTGCGGGTATCGGGTACTCGATACCCGCAAATTTGAAGATGAGGGTCGGGTAAGGGTATCAAATTCTCAAAAATCGCGGGTAGAGGGTACCCGCGGGTACCCGCATACCCGCAATAAATATTTAAAAATTAAAATTAAATAATTTTATTTAACAATATTAGGAATTAAGGATTAAACCAAAAATTCCAAGCCCTAGTTTCATCTAATCTCTCTGTCTCTGGCTATCATTTTGTGTGTTGATTCTTCTTGAATTTCTCTCCAAACATTTTATTACAATTAAAAAAAATAGAAAGAATATTTCCAATTTTTTTGTGAAATGCGGGACAAAATACCCTCTCGCGGGACGAAATACCATCCAACGGGACCAAAAACCAGCAAAATTACAATTAAAAAAAAAATTGCGGGACTGTGAGGGTACCCTCATACCCGCAGCGGGTATTCGGGTACCCGCATCGGGGAGGAGGGTCGGGTGAGGGTGGGGTTTTCAGCAGATTTCATCCCGCGGGTACCCGCATCATCCTTTTACACATATATGTGCATATATATATATATATATATATAGGGAGAGGTTCAAGAAAGAACCATAAATAAAAAAAGACCGGAGAACCATTTTCAGCCATTCGATCATCAAGATCTACGGTGGATGCATCATCTTGTTGGATGAATGCAGATCCTGGGTTCGAATCCTGAAGGGAGCATTTTTTTTTATATTTTTTTAGTGCATTAATTTTAACAGCGAATGCATTAATTTTTACAGTGAATGCATTAGATTTGATAGTTCTCTCGTTCTCACAAATAATGTAGTTCTCTCTAGAACCACACCCTATATATATATATATATGTGTGTGTGTGTGTGTGTGTGTGAGGGTTAATTATCATGAAAATTATATTTTTTTTTTGTCAGAATGTATAAAGTTTAATACATTCACCGTCAAATTTGTTTCGCTGCATAGAAAAATGAAAATTTTGCCCATTATAAGGTTTGAATCCAAATATTGCATTTAGCTATCAATTGATATAGATTCACTATAAATTTTCACTAATGATTAAGAGTTTTCTTATATAAGGATCAGATAAAATAAAATTTTGATTTAAAATATAAACCAAGAATCATCTATTGTAGATTCATCACTTTATTGAATGAATCAATGGTCTTGAATTTGAATTCTACGGTAAATAAAATTTATACTTTTTGAATTCACGTTTCGCAGAGAATTATGTTTTCATAATTCATGGTTCCTACTTTAAAATGAGTTTGTAGCCAACCAATATATATATTGAGTGCTATATTTTGTGAGAAATGAGAATAACAAATAAATTTATAAATCTATGAATAAATTAATATAACGCACGAATAGCCGTATGTAATTAATGTAGTGAAATTTCATCTCCTCCAAGATTCAAACCCAGTTGAAAATGATTATTCGTGCGTTACATTTATTTATTCGTTACATTTATTTATTCATAGACTTTATTGACTTATTCATTATCAATTTTCATTCTCACAACATTTAGCATTCTCAATGAATTTTTTTTTTTTTTTTTGGAGGAACTCAATGAAATATCTCTTTATATATTAATTAATTTTCAACATCATTAAATAAGGATATGTGTTATATATATGTTACATATATTGATAGGAAAATACATATATGGTCGTTGTCATTATAGTCATGTAATCACACTTTAAATGAAATTTTTTAAGCATGATTTTCAATGTCAATTTAAAGAGAAAGTGATGATAAAAATGGACTAGAAGATTTGACTGCCAATGCTGACATTGTTTACCATGAATTCAGCAATGGACCCCACCCGTCACCCTATGTGTGCTATAGTTTTCCACGATTTTTTTTCGGTCACACAATAATTTGCACTAAATAATGTCAAAAATTCAAATTAAATGTTTCAATTTTCTTTTCATGTTAATGAACGATCTGAGATTTTTTACTTTGTATCATTTAAACCATATCAAAGTTATATTTCAAGCATTTAATATAACTTTGGTGCAATAACAAGGGTATTCACCTTGGAGATTTAATTTTAGGAGGAGATCTCATGCGCATATTTACACAATATAGTTATACGTACAAATTTTAATAAAATACTTATAAATATTCTATTATACTCTCTAGTAAAATAATTATGAGTGTCATATTACAATATGTGTGTATTCACACTATCCAAATGTTTGCATGAAAAATTTTGTGTTATTTTAAAGGGTGATGCTAAATTGTCATATTTGCTAGACACAAACTAATTAAATAAAGTGTCCTATTAGAATATGTGTGTATTGTTCAATTTGTAGTTATTTTTTATAATTTTATATTTTTCAAAATGAATTAAAATAAAAAGTTTACCAAAAATAAAATAACTACAATATAGATAATATAATAAAATAATTACATTTATTTTATTTAAAAATAAATAAAATTAATTAATTTTTTTCTTATTTAATTAATTTGTTGGTGAACACAAATGGTTGCATAAATTTATTGAATTTTAAATTATGAAATTCATGTGAACTTGACATTATTTAGTTAATTTAGGTTCTTCCCTAGACGGGACGACATAAATGCATTGTGTATAAGTTATAAATCACCAGAAAGTACTCCTTTCATTTCATTACAAATATCTCATTTTTCATAATGGGATGTTTCATAGTCTCATTATTTTTTTTTAACAATATATTCTTTCTCTATACCTAATATTTAAATAATTTCTACCAACTCACTTTATCTACTTTCTACACATTTTTTAAATCTCCGTGCCCAAAAGTAATTAGACATTTGGATACTTTTAATAGTAATCTTTTTGGAGAAGAACTAGGAACGAATAATTTTGATATATAGTTATTTACGATATATACATACATATATATATAACACTTTTAAGTGTATAAAATAGGAACACATCTTGTCCATTAGATCTTGGTTGATCTTGTGGCTTGAAATTTGTCTAATCATAATATAATTCGTAACAAAAAAAAAACTTCAGATTTGTGCATAGAATATAATTTGTAACAAAAGTACTTTCAATTCGTAATAAGAAAAACGTATGAATTGCAAGAAAAATAATTACGAATTTCGGATCTCTATATAATTTGATCTAGGCCATTAATTTATTATGATCTAATGGACAGGATTTGTTCCTATTTTATACACTTAAAAGTATTTTCATGGTAGCCCACCCTAATATATATATATATATATATATATATATATATATATATATATATATATATATTAGGGTGGGCTACCGTGAGAACACATCTTAAAATAAGAAATAAGAGCAATTTTCAATGTATGAATTTTATGTAGAACGCGTATGAATTCATTGTATAAAGGTATGAATTGTGAAAAATAAATTTTTGCTACATTTGGGATTCGAACTTAGGACCATAAATCCATCCAACAGGGTTACGAATCAACCGTAGATCTTGATGATCTAAGGGCTAAAAATGCTTCTTATTTTATATCCTAAGAAGTGTATTTATTTTAGCCTTCACACACACACACACATATATATAAATATATATATATAGACTACCGTGAAAACACTTCTTAAAATAAAAATAAAAATATTTTTCAATGTACGAATTTTATTTAGAACACGTATGAATTCATCCAACAGGGTTACAAATCGTGAAAAATAAATTTTTGCTACCTTTGGGATTCGAACTCAGGACCACGAATTCATCCAATAAGGTTACGAATCAACCGTAGATCTTGATGATCTAAGGGCTGAAAATTGTTTATATTTTATATTTTAAGAAGTGTTTTTGTTTTAGCCCTCCCATATATATATATATATATATATATATATATATATATATATATATATATATAGGGAAGGGATCAAAAAGAAAGCTAAATGTAAGAAGAATAAGGAATGAAATCCGACCCTTCATTATTCTAATTCCTACGGCTGATGATTAATGTAATATATTGTAGTTATAAATCAATAAAAGGTTAGATTTGTCATAATCTAATTAAGTCTACCGTAAATATCTATCAATAATATGGCAAAATTTTGTTCTTGCCTTAAACTTAGGAAAACATAATACCGAATTCTTTGAGTATCGTCTTTTTTTTTTTTTTTTTTTTTTTTTTTTTTTTTTTTTTGCAGAAAGTCTTACTATCATCGTCGGCGTCCACCATCATCATACTCTATCATTCCGGCGAACTATAAATAACTGGTAAAATCGGCGGCGCAAACATCATTGTCCGTCCATCCGGCAAACCCTGCGAATGGAGATTGGCTCGTGTAGTACAGGTTTGCGGTCGGAATATTTACTTTAATATGAACCCTTCGAATGGAGATTTCCTGTTTTATAGAATTTTACTTTATATTTTAAGTTGGAGAACATTTATATATATGATATTTCCAGTTACACTATTAGACATGCACGGCCAAATTTCGAGTTTCATAAAATTGTATTATGTTTTCCTTCCATGTTCTTTCTTTTCCGTCGGAATTTCCAGTTTGTGCTTAGTGCTATTTCTTTTGTCAACGTTTATTTATATTGTTTTAGGTGAATCGACGACAATTGTAGTAGAAGGACATACCGATCTTTTCATCTCTGACTGTGATGCTAAGGAAAAACCATTTGAGGAGCAGATTTTCGATCTTCAACAAGCTGAGAAGCTTTATGAGGATTACGCAAAAGTCTATGGTTTTATTTCTCGTAAGGCAACCATCAACAGAGCTGACGATGGGTCCATAAGTACTCGATATATGCTTTGTAACAGAGAAGGTGCTCCTAACCATGGTGATTCGTTAATTTTGGTCGAGGGTAACGGAGAAAATAGGAAACGTAAGAGAACATCATTCAAGGTTGGTTGCAAGGCTCTTATCATATTTAAGGCAATGTCTTATGGTTGTTTTAGGGTTGGAACCTTCATTGAGGGTCATAACCATAAGATGGTGTCTGAAACTAGTCGTCATTTTATGTCGAGCAATAGGCAAGTTCATGAAGTTCACCAGTATTTTATTCACGCGGGTATTAGAGCCAACATTGGACCAACTAAAACATTTTGCATTTTTAAAGAGATTGTTCGTGATTATGATAAGGTTGGTTGCACTAGTATTGATTTCAAGAACTATGGTCGAGACTTGAAGGTCTATGTCGCTAGTTCGGATGCCCATATGTTGCTTGAAACATTTAAGGATAGGAAGGAGCTTTGTGATGGATTTCAATATTTTTACGACGTTGATGAGGAAAATCAGCTGAGCCGCCTTCTCTGGACAGATAAACAAGCTGTGATTAACTTAAAAAATTTTGGAGAGGCTGTGTCTTTTGATGCAACATACAACACCAACAAGTTTAAGTTTTTTATCGTGTTGATTCGGTTATGTTTTTATGCTATTCATTATGTGTATAAGCTTATTCGTATTTTCATAATGTTTATTCAGTTTTATGATAGTTAAATTAGTTAAGTAAGCAACGTTTGATTTATTATTTTTTCGAATTTGAACTACTTCATATTCAACTTAATTATACTATTATTCACATATTTTCTTAGTAAATTCAGTGTTTTTTTAATTTTACTGATCATCAATTAGTTATTTTATTTGTTCTCATTCAGTTTGGATTACATAGTTGTTCATATATATATTTACATTATTCGGTATGTTATTGTAGTCTGTTTGGCAAGTCTGATGTTGGATTTTATTATTCTTGTAGGTACAAAATGATTTTTACTCAGTTTACTGGTAGGGACAACCACGGTAAATGTGTGTCGTTTGGTGCGGCAATCATATCACATGAAGACATGGATTCATATGCGTGGGTTTTCAGCAAGTTTACGGAGTGTGTTAGGAATGCTCCTCGTGTGTTTATGACTGACCAAGATCCTGGGTTGAAGAAGGCCGTTGCTCTTGTTTGGCCCGAAACACATCATAGGTTTTGCATGTGGCACATCACGATGAAGGTTGTGGAGAAATTGCCATTTAATTTCAGGGACGATTCTGATTTCAAGTCGAAGTTAAATAAGATCATATGGCTGATACGTTTGACACTCATGAGTTTGAGGAAGAATGGAATAATTTCATAGCTGAATATGGGTTGGGTGATAACAGGTGGTTCTCTTCACTGTATGAGGATCATGCTCTATGGATTCCTGCATATTTTCGTGACATCAGTATGAGTGGGCTGTTTTGCACCACTTCCTTGTCTGAGAGTGAGAATAGCTATTTTAAACGCTTCCTTAGTAAGTTTTCTGATCTAGTTGTGTTGTTTATGAATTATAACAGCGCTTTTGATTCCCAACGAGATACATGTCAGAGGTTAAATTATGAGGATGAGACTGGTGTTCTCCCCATGCTTACAACGATGGCAATCGAGAAACATGCCTCTACATTATATACCATCTCAATTTTCAAGGAGGTCCAGGAGGAGATTGTATCTGCTTTTTCAACATGCATGATGGCAAAGATGGAGGATAACACATTCGTAGTTGATGACAATGTTGACAGCGAATTCACAATTGTGCATGATACAATTACCGATTCTTTGACCTGCAAGTGCAACTTGTTCACCAGGAAAGGTTTTTTATGCAAACACATGTACTACGTGTTGCGGTGGATGAAAGTTGACAAGATTTCGGACAGATACATTGCTAATCGGTGGTGTAAATCTTTTATGTTATCCACACCGTAAGTGATGAATTGTATGTCAGATTCTTCTGCAACCAAAGTAATTGGTAAGCATGATCTATTCCATGTTTTCAGCAAATGTATTGGTCATGTTTCCGGGGATCAAGATTTGATGAAACAGTTGCTAGGTGAATTAAGTGAAGTTGAGAACAAGTTTGCTAAG
Organism: Salvia miltiorrhiza; assembly: GCF_028751815.1. Taxonomy (NCBI): domain Eukaryota; kingdom Viridiplantae; phylum Streptophyta; class Magnoliopsida; order Lamiales; family Lamiaceae; genus Salvia; species Salvia miltiorrhiza. The sequence continues at coordinate 29,239,370 of NC_080388.1, read as the reverse complement.
CTTCATAACGAAAATGCAACGCGAAATTCCAAGGATGTTATATTCCAAGAGTTTTATGGGTCTGTACGACCTGAGGTTCCTACAGTGCTTTCTCCTGCTTTTGCTAAAACCAAAGGTAGTGGAGTCGGTGGTCACAGGAAATCCGACAAGAAGAAGGCAATGATTTTAGCTCAAAAGCCTCTACGCAACTGCAAAAGATGCAATACCATGGGACACCACGACTCTCGGAATTGTCCTACCAAGGCAGTTGTTAACCCATGAAGTTTTTAGCTATTACCTTTTCACATTTTAGTTTGCTTCAATTCATTTGACATTGATGAATTGTTTTGTTGGAATATTGTTCCACTTTATTTTTTTAGAACTATAGTTGACTTGATCAATTACTATTCTGTTCAGTAATTTTATTTTGTAGGTTACAAATTAGTTTAATTGTTCAGAACCATCGTATATGTTAGGTTTCAATTATACAACCAATTTTAGAATTTGCATAGAATTTAGACATAGTCATTTACGATAACTTTTTTAATGAACATCTTTCAAACATTATCTGAATTATAATTCAATTGATCTGAATAACATAACGGAACACCAAATTTATTATCTGAACAACATTCTTCCCCTTTCAAATTTTTAATTCAAAACATCTGAATAATCTAGCAAAATAGAAGAACTTATGAAAATAATTATAACTTTAGAATTTGCATAGAATTTTGTAGTAACCCGCTCTTTTATCAGTATTTTAATTACAGTATTGTGTGTTTATTTACCTATCTGCCAGTAATTGAAGTTTTATATTTTCTATTATGTTTCTGAATTTATGAATCTTGGTGACAAAGTCACTTAGCTAACAGTATGCTTTATTTATTTTCGCGCGTTTAAGACCGCGATGAGAATCTTTGAGTTGATGAATGATTATATATCTGAGTTATAACCAACTTAGCTAAGTTGTGTTATTTATCAAGATGGAGTTTATCTTCGCATGATTTATCAAGTCGTGAATTAATTCCGACTTTGAGGATAATTAAATCCACAGATTTAATTTAAGTATTAGAATAACGAACGCATTAAATCTACGGATTTAATTTAGCATTATCGTTTAGCAAAAACGAAACCCGTTTCTCTACTTCGGAGAAACCAACACTGAGAGGTTTTATTTAAATCATTCACTTAGGTCACATCACACCACTCTACACCTCTCTACCTCTCTACTTCGGCTACACCTAGGATTAGAAAGGGAAGAAGAAGAGTGATGTAAGCAACGGCCACGGCAGCAGCCCCCATTGGGCGAGCAGCCGAAAGGCCGCACGCCACCTCCACGCCAGAGTAGCAGCAGCCACGGCAGCAGCCTTGGGCTGGGCAGCCGAAAGGCCTCGCCCCCTCCGCACGCCAGCTGCAGCTCCCTCCATTGGGCAGCAGCCGAAGAGCCACACTCCACCTCCACGCCTGCCGAGCTCAGCACGGCAGCAGCCCCTCCATTGGGCGAGCAGCTGAAAAGCCCTCCCTACTCCACGCAATGCAGGGCTACCAGCCAAGCCCTCTCGACGCCTTCCACGGAGAAGAGAAGACCAAGATCCTTGCTGCACTTTCAAAGTTTGAACCTCGACGATCGAAGAAGCGAGGAACCATCGTGCTTGTCTGACCAAAGCGCGCGACAGCAAGGTAACTCTCAACCTCTGTTGCTACTTCTTTTCAGCATGAAACACACGAACACTAGAAGCATGTTAGGTCACTTTTCCGGTAGAACCCACAGCTTGAAACCTTGATTAAACGACGAGAACTTTAGGCTTTAAACGTAGATGAACTTGAACAAGCACAGGATGCTCACATAGGAATAGATTTAGGCCGATGTACGAGTGAGAATCGAGGCAAGAAAGGACGAAGAACTCTGGTTTGGAAACTGGAAACCCTCGTCGTTCTGCCCAGAAAATGCCAGAGCAGAGCTGGAATTGCCAGAGCAGAGCTGGAAATTCCAGAGCAGAACTGGAAAAGCCAGAGCAGAGCTGGAATTGCCAGAGCAGAGCTGGAAATTCCAGAGCAGAGCTGGAATTGCCAGAGCAGAGATGGAAATTCCAGAGCAGAGCTGGAAATACCAGAGCAGAACTGGAAATGCCAGAGCAGAGTTAGAAAATGCCAGAGCAGAGCTGGAAATTCCAGAGCAGAGCTGGAAATACCAGAGCAGAACTGGAAATACCAGAGCAGAGTTAGAAAATGCCAGAGCAGAGCTGGAAGTTCCATAGCAGAGCTGGAAAATGCCAGAGCAGAGCTGACCAGAGCAGAGCCGAACATCCAGAGCTGACTTTCGGAGGCCAGAGCTGACTTTCCAGAGCCAAATCACCAGAGCAGACTTTCGGAGGCCAGAGCTGACTTTCCGAGCAAATCGCCAGAGCTGACTTTCAGAGGCCAGAGCTGACTTTCCAGAGCCAACACGCCAGAGCTGACTTTCGGAGGCCAGAGCTGACTTTCCAGAGCCAACACGCCAGAGCTGACTTTCGGAGGCCAGAGCTGACTTTCCAGAGCCAAATCACCAGAGCTGACTTTCCGAGCAAATCGCCAGAGCTGACTTTCGGATGGCCAGAGCTGACTTTCCAGAGTTAAATCACCAGAGCTGACTTTCGGAGGCCAGAGCTGACCTTCCAGAGCTAAATCACCAGAGCTGACTTTCGGAGGTCAGAGCTGACTTTCCGAGTAAATCGCCAGAGCTGACTTTCCGAGTAAATCGCCAGAGCTGACTTTCCGAGGCCAGAGCTGACTTCCCGAGCTAAATCGCCAGAGCTGACTTTCCAGGGCTAAGCTCGCCAGAGCTGACCTAAAAGCCAGAGCTGACTTTCCAGAACAGAGAACAGTGAGGCAGAGCAGACGTGAGATAGAGAGAGAAAAAACTTAGGGTGTTTGAGCTTCATTTCTTTTCCCTTTACTCACGAAGGGAGTTTATTATTAAAATTAGCAATTTAGAACACCCTAAAGAGAGCAAATCAATATAGTAATTACTAGAGCTCACGAGACGAAACCTAGTTGGTTTAATTGCTTTAATAACAAGGACCGGAGATAAAATTTCCCTTAGTATCACCTCAGTCTAATAAAAAGAATATGAGCCATGCATAATTACATTACGCATCCTCATTTATGTTAGATTTTCCACGGTCTAAGACCTTGCGTTATTCTTTTCAATCAAGGTTGAACGCAAGAGTTAAGGCTTAGTCGTGAGTCACCATTTCCAGGTGAGGCTTTCTTACGTATAACTAAAACCATATTATAGAACTGTTACAATTTTATGCTTAAGATTTTTGAATGATATTGTCAATGCCTAAACGCTTTATGTTTTGTTGTTAATTACCTATCTGATGCTAATCGAATTCGGATTCTGGATGGGACCGCAAATCCCTTCGGAATTAGTGTACACCCTTGTGATCGTGAGTCATCTAGCGGGTTGGCCGATCACAGTGTCCGTAGAGGGAGGCCTACCTCTCGGCACGAGTTACTGATATGGTGATTAATGATGTTAAAATGCCTGCCCGGGTTATTTATGAAATAAATGATATTTTGGTAAATACGAGTCTTTAAAAGAAAACCCTCGTATCTTACTACTGTTGAAAGGCTTGACAATAAAATGTATGTATGTATGTATATTTCGGCAAGTGTCCACTAAGTACTTTCGTACTTAGCCCTGCATGTATTTCTAAATGTGCAGGTTGAGCGATGATCGGGAATGTGGTGTGCAAGCGGAGCTTTTGTCGAGCTAGGACGAGTACATCAGAGCAGGGTATATGTCTTCATACATTTGCCCGAGTTGTTGTTTTTCCGCTGCGTACACTGATTTGCTAGATATCATGTTATTCGTCAAACAATATGTATGGTTTAACAATGTCCCCAAACTCCTTGAGTACCCGTTTAGGTAATATTATGTATGTCCCCTTTTGACCTCCGTCAATATCTGTTATTCTTAAATTGTTTTTCTTATATAATGTCGAGTCAACAAGAGGTTAGATATGCCCCTTTCTACTCCCGCTCCTAAATCCCCTCCCCTTTTGTCGCGATTTCCCCGAGTTCGCTATCCTTAGCGGGCGCGGCCGTGACAAATTTAGACATAGTCATTTACAATAACTTATTTAATGAACATCTTTGAAACATTATCTGAATTATAATTCAATTGATCTGAATAACTTAACGTAATAGAAAACTTATTAACTGAACATCATTATCCACCTTTCTGAATTATAATTCAAAACATCTGAATAATCTAGCAAAATAGAAGAACTTATGAAAATAATTATAACTTCAGAAATTGCATAGAAGTTAGACATAGTCATTTACGATAACTTATTTAAATATTGAAACATTATCTGAATTATAATTCTATTGATTTGAATAACCTAACAGAATAGAAAACTTATTAACTGAACATCATTATTCCCCTCTCTGAATTATAATTTAAAACATCTGAATAATCTAGCAAAATAGTACTCTGATTTACATGCATTTTTCACTCCTTTATCGCATTATTCTTTAGTGTTTTGGGCATTTCTTATTGAGTTGTTGAGTTGTCTATGGTTTAAATTGTATATTTTTGTGGAATAGACTACTCGTCCGTGCTCGTGCTGTTTTTACAGGTTTTAGACTCGAATTGGGATAATTTTGACGATAGTAGAGAGAAGTACTTGAAGAGACGAGTCCGTAGGCGCAAATGGAGGTCAAATCAGACACCGAACGAGGAAGAACGAGCATCGGGAAATTCACGGGTTGGAGCACACACGTCGGAGGTCGCGCGGTCCGGGCATGCGGCCGCATGGCCCGCCCGCGCGACGAAACAGAAAACTCTAGACCACCATGCAGGCTCGTCATGCGGCCGCGCGAGGTCGCGCGACCTTGCTATGCGGCCACGCAAGCCGACCACGCGAGTCGCCGTATTTTCGCCCAAAAGTTCGTTTTTCAGCTACTTACGCGATTTTGGGGTATTTTTGAGTCCTACTTGACCTAGGGCATATAAATACTCCCCAAGAACTTATTCTAAGGGACTTTTTATCAATCTTTCATCTTATTTTTACTTTTTCTGAGAGCTGTGAGAGACGGAGAACGGAGCAGAGCAAAAACTGAAGATTCTCGATTTTACTACGGTTTTTCTTGTTGAATGTTTAATTATTTTATTGAGATATTGATTCTAGTTCATATGTCTATGTGTGGCTAGAATCCCTTTTCCCAGGGTTTAGGGAGTAAACATGATTTGATTTTCTACTTGTTTGATTCAATCAATTGAGATTTCTATTCCTTTTTATGTTCTTGTGTATGTTGTTTGCTTTATTGATTGGCCACCAATTTAGCATAATCATAGGTTTTAATTTGATATCAAGAGATGATAATTAATACCTGAACTAAGAACATAAAACACAATTATTTCAATTCTAAAGGGAATTGATATTTGTGAGGGCGTTAATCCTAGGAACTTTTAGGAGTTGCATGTTAGAAGTGTGATCCGGAGACGGTAGCCTTGCATGTAATCAACGGTTTGTATGCCATGAGAGTGGGTATAGACTAGCTTTGAGATTGCCTTAGGAATCTTCTTGATGATTGAATTGAACATGTTAGTTATGAGAATCTGTTGAAACCTTTGGCTTGAGAAATTCTTCTCATATCTGTTTCTCCATATTTCTCAGCTTGATTTATTTGTTTCCTGTTATTTATTTATTTATGTTTTAAAACAAAACTCTCATTTTTCTGATTTTCCAGATAGAGGAATAATAATCTAGGATAGACATTGATAATAATTAGTCTCTGTGGAATACGACCTTGCTTGCTACTATACACAATTGCACCCGTACACAAGTTTTTAGAGTCGTGAGGCTCAATGAAGAATGCAGCGCGATTCTGCAGAGGAAGCTGCAGGCGAAGGTCAAAGATCCGGGTAGTTTCACACTTTCCTGCATTGTTGGAGGCCAGCATTTCGGGAGGTCACTTTGCGACCTGGGGGTAAGCATCAATCTCATGCCATTATCTGTTTTCCAGCAGCTGGCAATTGGTGAGTTGAAGCCTACATCTATGAGGCTTCATATGGCAGACAGGTCGGTCACTTACCCTCGTGGAATTGTGAAGAACGTGCTCGTGAAAGTGGGGGATTTTATTCTCCCTGCCGATTTTATGGTTTTAGACATTGAAGACGACAACAAAACTCCGCTGATTTTTGGGCACCCGTTCCTTGCAACGGGAAGAGCTTTGATTGATGTGGAGAAAGGAGAGCTTACGTTGAGAGTTCATGACAAAAGCCAAACGTTCTTTGTCTATGAACCATACCGCATCCACGAGGACGAAGTGCCCATGAAAGCTAAAGATCCGGGCAAGGTGTGTTGATGTTTTTAATATGTTTGATACAGATTTTTTTTCTTGGCAGGACCCAAGTGATCAGAAATATAAAGGAGGAAACTTGGTTGGAGAGCATGGAGCAGGGAGCAGTCGGCTGATGCACTGCTTGTACCAGCCTCCATGATGGATTTGATGTGCTGTCGAGCTAACGACGTTAAAAATAGCACTTGTTGGGAGGCAACCCAATCTTGGTTAGTTCGTTTCTTTTTGTTTGCTTGTTTGTTTTCGTGCCCCACAATTCCTTTTCAAACTTATTCTCCTTGATGGTGAATAAGTTTGGGGGGATGTGTCTTTGTGGGTGCACTTTTGTACTTTTTGTTTCGGTTGTTTGTTTTGTTGTTGAGTTTTCTTAATCTTGCTTTGGTGGTTCTCTCTTTGATGTTACCTTGATGATGATGTGAGTAGTGTAGAGATTGGTCGGATAACTGGTTCATGATGATTTCTGTTTAAAATGTGTGAAATTGCATGCGTTTGTGTTGATATTATTGTAATTGAGCATGATTGATGAATGATAAGCGTGGTCTCTGTGTGTTTGCAATCAATGAAATAAGCTGTGAGATTTGAGCCTTGACTGTCACCATTTTTACAGTCTTATTTCTTATTCTTGAGTGTTTTGTTCGAGCATGCTTGTGTCTCACTAGAACTTGTCTTCGTTTCTCCCTTGAGATCACATAGTGTGCTTAATAACTTTGAGACGATAGAAGGCCATCTTTGCTAGCCTATTTATCCCATATTTGTTCTATATATTTATATGATCCTAGTTCACCCCCTTTGAGCCTAATTTTTCCATATTCTTTGTCGTAGTCATGGGTGGGAGCTTGGAGATTGTTGATATGAGATAATTGGGTTGTGGAGATGAGTGATCATGAATTGTGAATTCGGTTTTTGAATGAAAAAGTCCTAGTACCCTACCTTGAAAAAGAAAAAGAAAAATAAAAAAAGAAAGAAAGAAAAGAAAAGAAAAGAGAGAAAAAATGAAAAGAAAAAAAGAGGTACATAGGATGCATTAGAGAGACATAATGTCATGAGAAATAATTGTTGAGTTGTAATGGTTCTTGTATTGAAAAAAATTGGTTTTGTGTGAGGTGGAGGATTGAATTGATTAAGGATGCTATAAGGTTGGTGATTGAGCTACATTGAGACGTATCTTTTAGTCACTTAGCCAAATATATCCTACCCTACCAAAGAGCCTACATTACAACCCTCAATAAAGACCTTTTTGATCTTGGTTATAGGAGCATACATTTAGTGGTGGAGAGGTGAGACGGTGGACAAGCTTATGGTAGAGTACTTGTTTTGCTTGAACTGAGCGTATACACGTCCATGTTGATTGACACACTTGAAAGTTGAGAGTTCTTAAATTCTTTATCTTTTTGGTGAGGATTGCAAGTCATTGAGACCATAATTTGAAGTTTGTCATGAGTGTGATATCTTGATGATTGGAGATACAAATGCATGTTGATGTTTTTGTTGATAAATCTGAAGCCACAATGTTACCACTCTCTGCGCTCTTGTTGATTCATTCTTGGTTCATCTTTATTTTGTCCGAGGACGGACAATGGTTTAAGTTTGGGGGGTTTGATTTACATGCATTTTTCACTCCTTTATCGCGTTATTCTTTAGTGTTTTGGGCGTTTCGTTTTTAGTTGTTTATGGTTTAAATTGCATATTTTTGTGGAATAGACTACTTGTCCGTGCTCGTGCTATTTTTACAGCTTTTGGACTAGAATTGGGATGATTTTGACGATAGTAGAGAGAAGTACTTGAAGAGACGAGTCCGTAGGCGCAAACGGAGGTCAAATCGGACACCAGACGAGGAAGAACGAGCGTTGGGAATTTCACGGGTTGGAGCACACGCTTCGGAGGTCGCGCGGTCCAGGCATGCGGCCGCATGGCCTTGCCGCGCAACGAAAAAGAAAACTCTGGACCACCATGCGGGCTCGTCACGCGGCCGCACGAGGGAACCGTACGAGGTCGCGCGGCCTTTCCATGCGGCCGCGTGAGCCGACCACGCGAGTCGCTGTACTCCCATTTTTTGTGTTAAATTATAGCTTATATCTGTTGATAAATCCAATATTGTGTTAATATATGAACACAACTAAATTATATACAGAACTTAATACTTCAAACATTCAGAATTTTGTAAGTATTTGACTATTCCAGACAAGCACAACATAATATTTGAAAACCAGATTTTATTTATTCAAATCAAATTGGAGTCTGCAATATAATGTATTATCCAAAAAAAAACAACTGAAATTTATAAATTAAAAAGTGGAATAGTGGTCAGTTGATGATGTTTCACCCAAGTAGGATCCAATTCACATTGAATCCTAGATTCTTTCACATCTCTCTAAATGCATACGACGCTTTGTCTCCAATCTCTTTCTTCTCGCTGCTTCCCTCCCACACAAGTATCGATGTACAATACCTTATTCGCAACCTTGCCAACTGTTGTAGGCGTTTATTGGATAAGTTGCATGTCCACCCCTTTGTACCATCCCCCATAAAGGTCTCTAAATGCCTCATTAGGTATACTCTTGTGTTGACTTCGTTCTTACTATCAGCCCACGATATTTTGACGACATGCTCAACCGAGTTAGCCATTGCCTTCGCCTTTCACTCGTCGTTGTGGTAGTATAGGTAGTCGGCCAATAATTTACGCTACAAGAAACAAGTTCATTAAACTTGACATTTATACCAAAAGAATAACTATGGAGATCAAGCCACTCACCAGATCGCGGCATAAACCCCTATATTTGGTTTCAGTTGCATCTTCAGTTACTTCAATAGTGTTGTCTAGTATATACAGGCGCTGACGACGTGTATCGAAACACAAAGCATAGTACTTCTCGTCTTTGTACACCGGGAAGAAAAACTATAGAGGAAAAATATTTTAACACCAAATAATAATACATTGAAAACATATATTTTCACAATTAGTAAAGTTACAATGTCTATGACAGAAAACAGATCTCCATGATGTGCCTGTATCTCAACATATAGTGTCCGAAAGAATGAAGACTTCTGGTCGGTGTAGGACCAATCAGTTGGCTTCAAACAATCCACCTATTAAAACATAATACTTTTTTTAAGCTAATAAGCATTACATAAATAAAATTAAATATTTCCAGTGCCGAATAAGTTGCATACTCAAACTGAACAAACTAACAGTTATATTATTTTTTTTTCTGAATATCATGTGTTATTAATCCGAATGGATTATTATTTTTTTGAACAATATGCTATTGTCTACCGAACAAAGTCAATTATGAAATGAATATACATTAACATTTATTGAATTTATCTTTACATAAATATAATAAATATTCACAATCGAATAAACTATAAATTGTGACAACTAAATTGTATACACAAATAGATTTAATCTTTACACAAACAACATTTTAAAATTTGAGATTTTAAAATTGTATGGTGTTTTCCGAATAGCATGCATTATTTATCCGAATATACATTATGTTGACCTGAATATAGATATAAACTTATTGAATTTAATTTGCTAACACACTCGAATAATTGTTCACTCACATATATGCTTGTTGTTGCAAAGAATCGTGTAGGCGATGTTTGAGAGCGATATTGCTCTTGGCCATTCAAGATTACTGCCCATGCATCTATGACAGACGTTCCGACTACTTTGCCTCTTTTTATGGTCATCATATCATAACGCCTTAAGTCAAAATCGATGGACGAAAACATAAGCTCATGCCTACAAATATTTAATTTCAGTTCAATACTATTAAAAAATACATTTACATAAAGTAGCCATCCAAAAAGTACTTTACCTATCTTCTTCAAGTGCATACAATGTGTAGACAGCAAGCTCTTTCTCCTTTATGGTCAGTTGCTTTGACGTTGAGATTTCCCTTTGTAGGAAGGGTGATCTGAATTTGGCTGTTTTTCTTAACAAGCTCTTCATTGGTGTCTTACCAATGTTCCTAGCTTGCATTGAAATCTTCTCCACATAAACAAATTAATTCAAGCACATGCAATAAAAGCAGAACTTAATATTAACCAAGTTCACAAATACGTTATAATAGCAAAATATCACTTAACCAAGTTCATAATAGCAAAATAGCACTTAATTTTAACAATGCTCACATACGTTGTCGTCAATTCTTCCCAGAGGCAAACGTGGTGCCTTGCCATCTAATATCTCAGTTCCATCAACCTGCTTATCGCAAAATGTTAATTAATTTACAACCATATTGAACTACTTCTTCACATTTTTCCTAACATATGTTTTTTTAAGCACCTCCAGCTGTTCATCAAGGCTTTTTGAACTTTTTTCACGGGCTGCACCTTCAACCTACAGATATAAACACAACTCCAAATAAGAAGAATTTTAATAAAATTAATGTATGGTGTATTTAAATCTAATAGTTCATTACTGGATCCATACCCTTGTTGACCTACGAGGTGGACTCTTGGCAACATCCTTCACCTTTCCAACGTTCGCCTTTCCAGCAACCTACAATTTTCACATAATTATAAATTTTATATTTCTATGTGTTTAAAAGCTATGAGTTTACATAATACAATAAAACATACCACTTCTTTGATATGGCAGCCACCCTTACTCTGACCTGCATCCACGCCTCCCTTACCCACAACTCCTTGTTCAGTAGCATCTTCGGACGGTTGCTCTTTACCGTCAACAGAGTTTCCCTTGTATATAAATCACTCCACATATTATTATATAAGTCATATTTGTATATCTTCAGAAAATAATATAGAGACTCATACCAGTTCACCATTCCCTGTTTCAGGTGCTACACTATCCTCGACTATGGCAGATTCTTTCGATGGTTCCTGCTGGACTCTAGCTTCAATCTAAGAAAAAAACACACACACAATATTTATCGACATTATGAAGAAATGGCACATAAATTTTACAAATATACATTATAAAAACTAATAATACCACTACAGATTTGTTGGCAAAGCTTTCCTCAACCATACTAGCACCCTCAGAGTTGGGAACATGTTCGACGGGATCTTCCTCAATTGGAACCTTCATTGATTATAATGTACATGCATTAAATGTTAGCAAGTAAAATTCAGAATACAGTAAAACACTACCAAACTAAAATTTTAATTTTCTGAATATCAGTATTTTATTAACCCAATAAATCTGACAATTATCTGAATAACCATACAAAGTTTCGAATAACAATATATAGATTTCGAAGCTAAGTTATAAATAATATAATAAATTTAAACCAATTACCTCGTCCTGAGTTTCCATATGGAGGTCAAAAGTAGGTATTCCTTCTGTCGATACCCTCTCCCTCACATTCTCATTTTGCACCTTAGCACATGCTGCATCAACCGACGCATGCAACTCATCTGAATAAGAAAAAGGATCATCATCAATCTCCATACCCTGAGGGCGACGCCATGGTCGTGGGCCATCCATATCCACCTGCAATCCTGTAATCTTACATGCCGCATTCATACATTGAATAAAGTAATGCGACTCCTTGTCCACGACAGATGCACTGTATATATCAAATCTCTCAAATCTTCCAGTTGTTCACCTATGAACACCGCCTTCTTCATGACCCTCGATCCAAGACGATCATCTTTGTCGTCGGCATCTCCACCTGGTTGTTCATTTTCTCCATACTCAGCTGGGAGGACGATGGGTTCACGCTATGAACCAGTCCTAAATTTTTTGATATTTTCCTCAGTTGACTGACGCTTCCTCAACGCTGCGCTTGTCCAATTCTTTATAATAGGGAACTCCCTTTCCACTCTCTTTCGATGCAGCTCGCACCTATCAACGTAAAATAGCTAAAAAAGTAACAAGTTATCAGTCGTTGTTTTATACAAAAACTTCATTAAAAATAGTAAAAACTATAAGATTAATGAGCCGTACCACAAGGAACAACGTTGGCCCAGAGAAGACCTTATCTTCATCACCGACCCATGACAGCTTATGATCAACGAGACTCCTGAGAACATATTCCCCCCAATTCCATGTCTTTAGCGTTGTTACATTCTCCAAACACCTCAAGATGTGAGGATAAACCGTTCCACTTGTACAACTTTGTATAAGTGAATGCGTCATTGCTATCATTTTGCTTGTTGAATTTCCTCCTTCTTTGGACCTTAACTCCCTCTGCCTGTTCCTCTGTGGTGATTATCATTTTTGCTGGGCATTTCAATATTCAAGAATATTAATTAGATGATCATAACTTGTATGTTAATAATATATCAGACATCTCACTTTAAAACAATCACCTCTTTTTAAAGGTCTCATCTTTGTCTTAAGCCTTGTATCAGTTTTGACTGAACTTTCACCAGTATTTTGGCAATAAATTTTGTGAATATTATCAACTAAGTAGATGATCATATTAGTATTCAGTAGACACACATCATCGAATTCTTATAATACCCAGTGCACAAAAAACCAATTGAAAACATAAACAACAAATGCACATAAAAACCCTTTTGCAAAAGAGTTAAATATAAATTTGCACGAGTATATTCTGAATTAAGATATAAATCATCTTAATAATGTTAACAGCCATGTGAATACAAACGATATAACAACTGAATGATATAATATTAATCATATTTCAATGTCAACTCACTAATGTTATTGTTTTGTGATATTAGCAATTATCTGAATAACCTTTAGGAGGAATTGAAAGTAGGAAGTATACCAATTGAATAAAGATACAATTTATCATAACACCATCATTTCTTGGATTTTGCAGACGAAATACACACCAAAACAATTTTTCAAACAAAAACATTAATTCACAAAAACATAAATCATGTGAATAATGTTAACGGCAATCTGAATACACACGACATAACATCTGAATGATATAATATTAATCATATTTCAATGTCAACTCACTAATGTTATTGTTTTGAATGATATTAGTAATTCTAAAAAACATAAATCATATGAATAATGTTGGCATCCATGTGAATACATACGATATAACATCTGAATAATATCATATTAATAATATGGGAAAAAGTGCATATTGGCCCCCGAAGTAGTAGCCCCTATAGTGTATAACCCCTCTTACTCACTGCGTGTGCAACTAAACCCCCGAACTCAAAAAAATGTGCAATTAGGCCCCTCTGACCAAACGGCATTAACTACCGTTAGTCAACCTTTTTTGTAATTAAAATTTGGCCCCACATCCTCTTTAGCCTTGCCGTATTGAAACTAAACCGGCGGTTCAATCATCATCGTCTCCCACACCATAGATTTGACCAGACGCATTCTTTTGAGTTCCTCCAGAGTCACGCCGCTCTCCTCCTCTATGACTCTGCGGATCTCTCTGGCGAGGCGGCGGTGCAAGTCCTCCCCGCCCCCGGCGACGTACTTCAACAAGTCAGAAAGAGAATCTTCATCCCGCCGTAGGAGTTAAAGCCCATCACAAACATCATGTTGTGAGAGGCCTCATCCCTACTGAAACCTTTCTCCTCCGCCTCGTCGAGCAACTCCCCGGCCGCCTCACAGACCGTAGTGTGGACCTTCTCGTACCCCGATTCCATCAGAAAATAAGGTAGCGGAAACGTGTGGAATAGCAAATCCTCAGCGAAATTAGGGAGGAACTTCAACCCCAGCGTGATCAAAGGTGCTAGCTACAGAAATAGCCACGTGTCGAGGCCGGCATTGCCACCGGCGCCTGCGGCGGTGTTGTACGAGCTCTTGCCGGCGAATAAATGGAACAAGAGATTGAACGACATCCTGTCGCTGATCGGGTTGAATTCCGACTCCCCTTTCTTGGCGAGCTCGGCCTCGACATTAGAAAAGAGCTGCGAAACGGCGACGTAGAAGGTGGGGATCAATTCCTTGTGCATTCTGCCGAGAACGGATAGGAAGAATTCCTTGTGGCTTGTTATGTTATGGTTAATCAAATTGGACCTATATATAGAGAATCAGAGATGATTATGAGAGGCCAATGGAGATGGATTCGTGATTGAAAAAAAAGGTTGAGAATTGGATTTGGATTGATGAATTGAAAATGACCAAAGGGTATGGAAGACGATGAGGATTGAACTGTCAGTTCAGTTTCACCGATGTCGCTTCGCCGGAGGGTATTGCAGCTATTAGTTCGGGAGATGTAGAGAGTTTTTGAGCTTTTCGATTCTTATCGGTGGTAGCCTGAAGATGGGTGAACGGCTACGCGTTGCTAGTTCGTGGCCTAGTGGCCGATCGGCGATGAAATAAACCTGTGATGAGAGCCCACTTGAGCTCTTGTTCAAGTTTCAGGCGAGAGGGCAGGGAGCTTTTCTGGCGTCTCCCTTGCAATTCTACGGCCTCCTTGGCTGGTTATGCGAAGGTGGCGGCGTAGGAGGGTTGTGGCGGCGGCAGGGCGAGGCGGTGGCGCGACGAGGGCGGCGCGGCCGAGTTCGCGCGCTACTGCTGCGCTTGGTGGTTGTTGTTGCTTCTGTTCGGCTGCTGTTGCTGCTGCCATTCAGCTGCTGCGGTTGCGTCGTGGAGGAGCTACTGGTGGTGATGGTGGTGGAAGATGGCGGCGGCGGTGGAGTAGTCAAGAGAGAGAGAGAGCTGAGCGAGAGAGATGAGAGTTGAGCAAGACTAATGGTGGGCCTCATATTTTAATTAAAAAATTTAAGAAAAAGGTTGACTAACGGTAGTTAACGCCGTTTGGTCAGAGGGGCCTAATTGCACGATTTTTTTGAGTTCGGGGGTTTAGTTGCACACACAGTAAGTAAGAGGGGTTATACGCTATAGGGGCTACTATTTCGGGGGCCAATCTGCACATTTTCCCTAATAATATTTCAATGTCAACTCACTAATGTTATTGTTTTGAATGATATTAGCAATTATATGAATAACCTTTAGGGGGAATTGAAAGTAGGAAGTATACCAATTGAATAAAGATACTATTTATCATAACACCACCATCATTTTTTGGATTTAGCAGACCAAATACACACCAAAAAATTTGTCAAACAAAAACATTAATTCACAATCTATAAATGTACATTTCACTCGAATAATGTACCAAATTATGAACATACCTTCTTCAGTTGCTTTTATCCTTTTACTCCTCTTGTGTTTACCTCTGCTTTTACTTGAAGATGGTTGTGATGATGGCTCGCCAACATCTGCAATTCAATTTCAATGAGCCTTAAAATATAATAACTGTATAGAGTTGAAAAAAAATATAAATACATGAATTTAATCGTAACCTGCTATCTTCTTCCCCTTCTTAGTCATTGTCCCTACAAACAGTAAAATATAATTAATTTATTGTAACACCATACCCCATATTTCAAGCGAATATACTATGAAATTGATTGGGGAGGACCATATGCACATACAACAATACTTGAAAGTACCATCTAATACTGACAAAAGTTATTCTTTTTATAATTTTTCTACTCAATATAAACCTTGATTTGTCGATTTCAAAACCATTTCATAAATTATTGAGCGACCTTGCTCTGTCTATTTCTTAAGCTATTCAGAACCAAACAAGAACAAACAAAAATTAAAAACTTATATAACTACTCGGATGAATCGTAGATATATTGTATATTAATCGCCATTGTGATACCAAAAGAAGTTTCCGATTTGATAGGTGTTTCGCATGAATGTTCGAATAAACAGATGAACTAAATCAAAATAATTGAACCCTAACTACTTGCTGACCGCCGGCGAAAATAGAAGAATACCACTGCAAATGGAGTTCAAGCGCCGTCTGGTGGAGATGAAGCGCCGTCGCCTCTAGGATTCTCAGTGAACGATGGGTTGGTGGACGAAAGTAGGGGGAAGATGGGATAGTAAATATCCTAATTTACTGGAGTTAATTTAGGAATTGACAGTTTTCTGAATAGACAAAATGTCTAATATACCCCCATCATTTTTTTTATGAATTTTTTTTGTTTTTCAGTAAATTAGAAATGTAGATTAATTATTAATTAGTTTCAATCTGGACCATTAATATATTCAAATCATATGGTTAGGATTAATTCCTTATTCTTTATATATATATATATTGGGGAGGACTACGGTATAAACACTTCTTAACATATAAAATACGAACTAGCTAACTGACTCAACCTAAACACTACGCTAGATTGACTCGCAATAGGACGAGATCTATTGTAACGTGTAAGCTAACCCAAGTCGTCACTAAAGGAAAATCTTAAAGGACTTTTAATTATATCGCAAGAAAGCAGTAAACGTTTGATTTAAAAACTTGTAAAGTAAACATAGACGTGAATTAAACTTAACTTGAAATTAAACTAGAGAATTAACTAGGCATGCAAAGAACAAAAGCAAGAACGTAAGCAATAAGAAACTATAAAACCTAGGCGAACTTAAAGGGTTTAAACGAACTTAAGAATTTAAAAACTTGTAAATTAAAGCTTCTAATCTACTAGGCATTAAATTAAAGTGCAGAATTTAAAGGAAAGCTTAAACATAATGAAAACGCATAATTTAAATTGCATAATTTAAAGGAAAGCATAATTTAAACAAAGCAAGTAAAAGAAATTAAATAAACTTGATTAAAAAATACCGTAAAGGTTGCAAAGATGAAATTGCTGTCACTCAATCCCAATCTTCGAAACAAAACTAAAGTAAACTAAACTTGAAAATAACTAGAACAAAAAGTAACGAGAACTTGAAAAACTAAGAAAGCTTGTAAACCTAAACTTTGGCTGCCTAGCGGAAGAATGTCTCTCAAAAGACGGAACAAAGATTAGGGCGAAGATTGATTATTACAATGAATAATTAGACCCTATTTATAGACTTCATTCCAACCCTAATTACCATCTAAATCGCCTTGCAAAACTGGACTCTTTAGGATAAGCATCATGCAATTAAAGGCAAGTCCAAAGCAGCGTGCTCTGCAAGTAACCTTAGCTCTGGCGAGAATTTGCAGCTCTGGCGACGTAGGCGGCTCTGGTACATTAGCTCTGGAATCGTAACTCTGAAAAAGTACGCGGCTCTGGAAAGGTATGCCAGAGCTGGATGATTGTTTTGTGCTTAATTTGCTTTATCTTGTGAAACATGATTCTTACTTGAACTTTGAAGGAATTTTCAGATTTATTGAGTTCGAATTTGGAACAATGTCCTGAAATATAAGTTGTAGATCATCTCGATACGAGTTCGTGAGTGCAAACGGATCATAAATCGGAGTTCGGACGAGAAAGTTATGGCCGAAACAAAAACATCGCGCGCAGCAGTCAGAACCCGGCGGTCAAACACCGTTGACCACCGCCCGAAGAAGGATTTCCGGAGACCTGACCGGCGACCGCCGCCTGGGTCGCCGGACCTTCTGGAACGTTGGAAAGGATGCGGCGATCGCCGTGTGATGAAGATTTTTTGTGCTTGAGCCAATGACCGTCGGATGGGTCGCCGGGCAGGTCGCCGGCTACCCGGATTTTTCAGTTTTGCGCGTTTTCGGAGTTCTTCTGGGTTTCAAACTCTGTATTTTATCCTGGTACTATAAATAGGTCTTCTTATGACCTATTTTGGGTTCCTTTTTCAGTTCCCAACTTTATTTTCTCAGTTTCATAGCTTTAGAACTTTTTAGCTTTCCAGTTTTCAAGGCTTGGATCAAGATTGAAGATTCAAGCCGCTACAATCGTTTTAATTCGGTTTTTATACAATTTGTTTTTACAATTGCGTTCAATTTAATTATGTTTATGTTTGATTTTATTATGTTTGGCTAGTTCGTTAATCTGAACCTAGGGTTTGTACATAGCTGATTAATTATGTGTTTGTGATTTATTGATATCAATTTGCCCTCCAACTTGTGATTCATGATTCCTGGTGCTTAATTTCTTGTGAATTATCTGATCAATGATTTACATGTTTAGCTGTTCAGTTTGAGTCTTGAATGCGATAATTGTTCAGCTGATTCAGGAATGCATGATATAGTGTTAGCCTTGAGTCTTGAATGCGATAGGTGAAGCTATAGGAAGCTATTCTTTATGTGCTATTTGGAGTTAATTTATTCCTTGGAGTCTTGAATGCGAAAAGGGATTTATTAATCTACGTTCATAGGTGGTCGTTAGAGACGCTTGTGAATAATATAGTGATCTTTCATCAGGGTTGGATTAAAATTGGTAATTGAATCAATAGGTTGAATGCATGTAGTTGATTAGGAAAGTACATCCCTAGGGTCAGAGTTTTCCATATATTCGAGTTAAGTAATCGTTATTTATATGCTCTTTAGTTTTCATTTGGTTAAATTTAGTTCGTAATTCACCTTCAATTTCGTTTCACTTGCATACTGTGAGAGTCTGTTTAGGAAGTAGATAGAGTGATTTCGTTTTACAGTCTCTGTGGATACGATACTCTGCTTGCTATTTGCGTACTACAATTGCACTGTTTAGTTGCAGTTATTGTTGCTATAAAAATAGTGATCAACTTTTTGGCGCCGTTGCCGGGGACTGTTTAGATTTTGCTTTAATATTTCCAATAGGACTTTATAGTACTGCAAGTTTTCTTTGTTTTTATTTTTCTTTTCTAACTTTTATAAGTTGTGTTTCTGTAGGTTGCATATGAACACAAGATCTCACGGGAATCCTCTCTTTGAGTTTGACCCTGAAATCAACAAGACCTTGCGCAATCTAAAGAAGCAGAACGATCAAGTTGAGACAGAAACGATGGCTACTCCAGAGCAAATCCAAATTCAAGCTCTGCAAGAGCAGTTGAAGAAGCTGCTTGATGCACAGGAGACGAGAGAGGCTCAGAAACAACCAGCCATCAATGAAGCGTTCATACCACAGTATGTGTACCAGGAGCCCCCAAGAGTGAACGTTAACAACTTTGAGCTGAAAACGGGTTTGATCATGATGGTCCAACAGAGCCAATATGGTGGACAAGCGATTGAAGACCCTAATGCGCACCTGGCGCATTTCCTGGAGCTGTGTAGCACGGTGAAGATGAATGGTGTCCCTGATGACATTATCCGTCTTCGTCTTTTTCCCTTTTCACTGCGAGATAAGGCGAAGTCGTGGTATCATACGCTGCAGCTGGGGGATAATATCGTGTGGGAGGATTTGGCTCATGCATTCCTACGCAAGTTCCATCCGCCTGGCCTTACATTGAAGTTGAAGATGGACATCGTGCAGTTTCAGCAGTACGATAGAGAAAAGCTAGCGGAGACTTGGGAACGGTATCAGGAGAAGCTCAGAAAGTTCCCAAGCCATGGATTTGATGAAGGCACGCTAGTGATAATGTTCTACAATGCCTGTGGGGAGCGTACAAGGATGCACATGGATACAGCTGCAGGTGGCTCTTTACTTCAGAAGAGCAGTTCTGATGCATGGAACATTATTGATAGTATGGCTTCTACAAGCTACCAATGGCCATCTGAGCGAATACAATTGAAGAAGGTTGCAGCTGCTTCCAGTTCTGATCCTATTGCAGCAATGGTTACTCAACAAGCAGCGATGGCTACGCAACAGACAACAATGGCTACACAGCTGGCAGAGTTGACTACAAAACTTGGTGAGTTGAATGTTGGACGTCCTGAGCAAGCTGTGATAGATCCGTCAGTTATGGAAGATGTCCATTATGTGAATGGCAGAAATTATGGGAATTTCCAGCGAGGACAGCCAGGAATGTATGGCAGAAATCAATAATTTCAGCAGGGTCAGCAGCAGTTTCAGCCAGGAGCGCGCCCGCATCCTAACCTTTCTTACGGTAATCCAAACAATGCTTTGCAGCCTCCACCTGGATTTTCTGTGTCTAGCGGAGGAGTTATAAATGAGCCGAAGAAGGTATGAATGGAGGATATGATGCAGTAGATGTTAATGAAGATGAATGGGATGGAGACAACTGTTAGTTCAAGGACGACTAATTTGGAGTCTCAGGTGGTAAATATTGGGAATAATTTTTCAGCACTGTCCAAGCAAGTGCAGATTTTGGAGACTCAAGTTGGTCAGATGGCCAACCAAGCAGCTGCACAGCACAAGCCAGGCCAATTTCCTAGCATCACTCAGTTCAATCCGAAGATCCAACATCAACAGCCTCAGCAAAATCAGCAATGTCATTCCATCCGGGTGGTTGATAATTTAGTTGAGGATGAAGGTATTTCTGTTTCTCCTCCTCTTCCATTCCCGAGGCCAAGATTAGAAGAGCAAAGCTCCAAATTTTTGGAGACATTTAAGAAGCTGGCTGTGAATATTCCTTCCGTGGAGATCTTGAGAAACAAGCCAAATGAGGTGCAAATTGTGAAGGCTGTGATGGAAAAGAAGTGTGCATTCAATGAATTTGAGGAGGTGCTCGCAGTGAAGGAGTATCAATTGCCTCCAAAGAGAGAAGATCCGGGCGGCTTCAATATTTCTGTGAAGATTGGAAAGTCATTGTGTGAGAAAGTGATGTATGACACCGGAGCAAGCATAAATGTCATGCCTCTCAAAGTTTATAGGAAGTTGCAGCTGGGGAATTTGAAGCC
This sequence comes from Salvia miltiorrhiza, assembly GCF_028751815.1. NCBI lineage: Eukaryota > Viridiplantae > Streptophyta > Magnoliopsida > Lamiales > Lamiaceae > Salvia > Salvia miltiorrhiza. The sequence goes on along the minus strand of NC_080388.1, from coordinate 29,218,581 downwards.
AACCAACAAGACAATTCAGCTTATTGATAAGTCTTGCTCTAAACCTCTAGGAGTTGCGGAAGATGTGCTTGTGAAGGTGAGTGATTTTTTCTTCCCAGTCGACTTTGTAGTGTTGGATATTCCGGAGGATCCAAAGATGCCTTTGTTGTTAGGGAGACCTTTCCTTGCCACTTGTGGATCAAAGCTAGATATGCAAAGGGGGACGATGACATTGGGAGCCTATGGGGAAACTGTGATTTTCAAGAAACCTCCACCAAAGGAAGTTCCCCAGAATGAAGTGATTAATTTGGCTGACAGTTTTCTAGCAAATTTGGAGGATGAAGAGGTTGAGAAGAATGAGCTGCCCAAGTATGAAGCCAAGAAAAAAACTCCAAAGCCAAAAGAAGTTCTGACTTTTGAGATGTGTTTGTTTTTGGAGCATGATGGGGGGTCTTTGAAAACCCATACCCCCAAGAAGAAAAAAGTGAAATTTCAGAATTTTCGGAACAAGAATGAGAAGGGGGCAATGCTTGTGGAGGATGTCCGAGCCAAGAGAAGTGTTTTTGTGGAGAGGGCACCCAAGAGTAGAAAAGCTTTCCAATGGTTAGAGTGCTGTTTCCGACCTCCATGAGTTTTTGAGGTATCGTCAAGCTCTAGACGTTAAATTAAGCACTTGTTGGGAGGTAACCCAACCGTTTTCTTTGTTTTGTTTTCCTTTCATTTAGTTTTTTTTTGTTTCTTTGTTTTCTTTGTTTTCTTTGTTTTGGGGTTTTTAGTGCAGCGTTGAGCTTGGAAGATGCGGGAACTCGCGCTTGGTTCATACCACCACCATGGAGCATGCTTTTTCTGTGAGTAGTGACACACATATCATCATCCCTCCAAACTTATTTTTGAACTTATGTTCTGTAATAAGTTTGGGGGAGGGGGGTGAGAGTAGATATGTGTATCACTTTTATATTTTTGTTAGCTTTATTGTTTTATCCTGCTTGGTTGGTGGTGTGTGATTGTTTTTGAGATGATTATTGCTCCTTTAGATTTCTGGTGAAATGCCAATGATGATTTCTGTGAAAAAAAAAAATTGGAATTTGATTTTCTTTGATGATTTGAGCATATTGAAACTAATTTGCATAATTTTAGAGTGATTTTGACCTTGACTTTTAGATGTTGAATAAACCTGTGAGATTTTGAGCTATATCTGTTTATCATACACAGTTTATTCTTTGTTGTGAGTTTTGTCATTGCATGTGGTGATCTTCTAGAACTTGCCATGGTTTCTGTGTCGAGGTTGCTGTTGTGCCCAGGATTAGGAGATGATTTTAGGCCATCTTTTGCTAGCCACATTATTATCCCAAACACTGTCCTTGAAAAAATTATCCTTTGTTATCCACTTTGAGCCTATTTAGCTTTTATTCTTTAGCTGGATGATAGGGGGTGATGAAGTATATGGGAATCTTTATGTGGTGAATATTCATAGTGGGTTGTGAAGAAGAAGGGATGATTTTGTGTTACTATTTACTCTTACGAGCTCTAGAAAAGTTATGGAAAGAAAAGAAAAAAAAACTGTTCAAGAAAAAAAAAAAAAAAGAGAAAAAGTGTGAAGTCGAGTGTATATTGAGATATTTGTTTGAAAGTCAACTTTGTTTGTTGGAAATAAATGGACAGCATAAAAGAGTGTTTAGTTCTGTTTTGTGATGATTAAATCCCTTGAGCTGTGTTGATCATGTGATATAGTTGGGTGGAAGATGGAATTTATTCCATGCTTGATTAGTGAAGTCATAAGGTTGGTGTTCTTGATCTATTTGAGTCACTTAGCCGATATTTCCCTACCTAATCCAATGTCCCTACATTATAACCCGAAAAAAATAAAGACCTATTTGATCCTAGTCTTGGCACACTATTAGCGATGGAGATTGTAGACGATTGGCAAGCCTATGGTAAGAGATCTGCATTGCATTGAATTCAATGAGAGCATACACGTCCTATATATTCCATCAAATTGAGAGTTGAGTGATACACATACCTTGTGAGATTCAATTGTTTGGAATGTCAAGGTTGATTTTGCTATAGGTTGTGTTTATTGGTGAATTTTGTGCTTGATTATTGAAGATTTGAGAATTCCATTATTCTTTATTTTTCGGAGGCATCTATGAGCTAGAGTTCTTACCCATTCGTGTTATTGTTTGTGTTCTTCTCATTATTCGAGGACGAACAATGGATTAAGTTTGGAGGAGTTGATAACACTCATGTTTCCATGGTTTTTAATGTTATTATGATGTTAATTTTATAGGAAATTGAGTGTTGGATGATTGTTTTGTGCTTAATTTGCTTTATCTTGTGAAACATGATTCTTACTCGAACTTTGAAGGAATTTGCAGATTTATTGAGTTCGCATTTGGAACAATGTCCTGAAATATAAGTTGTAGATCATCTCGATACGAGTTCGTGAGCGCAAACGGATCATAAATCGGAGTTCGGACGAGAACTTTATGGCCGAAACAAAAACATCGCGCGCAGTAGTCAGAACCCGGCGGTCAAACACCGTTGACCACCGCCCGAAGAAGGATTTCCGGCGACCTGACCGGCGACCGCCGCCTGGGTCGCCGGACCTTCTGGAACGTTGGAAAAGATGCGGCGATCGCCGTGTGATGAAGATTTTTTGTGCTTGAGCCAATGACCGCCGGATGGGTCGCCGGGCAGGTCGCCGGCTACCCGGATTTTTCAGTTTTGCGCGTTTTTGGAGTTCTTCTGGGTTTCAAACTCTGTATTTTACCCTGGTACTATAAATAGGTCTTCTTATGACCTATTTTGGGTTCCTTTTTCTGTTCCCAACTTTATTTTCTCAGTTTCATAGCTTTAGAACTTTTTAGCTTTCCAGTTTTCAAGGCTTGGATCAAGATTGAAGATTCAAGCCGCTACAATCGTTTTAATTCGGTTTTTATACAATTTGTTTTTACAATTGCGTTCAATTTAATTATGTTTATGTTTGATTTTATTATGTTTGGCTAGTTCGTTAATCTGAACCTAGGGTTTGTACATAGCTGATTAATTATGTGTTTTTGATTTATTGATATCAATTTGCCCTCCAACTTGTGATTCATGATTCCTGGTGCTTAATTTCTTGTGAATTATCTGATCAATGATTTACATGTTTAGCTGTTCAGTTTGAGTCTTGAATGCGATAATTGTTCAGCCGATTCAGGAATGCATGATATAGTGTTAGCCTTGAGTCTTGAATGCGATAGGTGAAGCTATAGGAAGCTATTCTTTATGTGCTATTTGGAGTTAATTTATTCCTTGGAGTCTTGAATGCGAAAAGGGATTTATTAATCTACGTTCATAGGTGGTCGTTAGAGACGCTTGTGAATAATATAGTGATCTTTCATCAGGGTTGGATTAAAATTGGTAATTGAATCAATAGGTTGAATGCATGTAGTTAATTAGTGAAAGTACATCCCTAGGGTCAGAGTTTTCCATATATTCGAGTTAAGTAATCGTTATTTATATGCTCTTTAGTTTTCATTTGGTTAAATTTAGTTCGTAATTCACCTTCAATTTCGTTTCACTTGCATACTGTGAGAGTCTGTTTAGGAAGTAGATAGAGTGATTTCGTTTAACAGTCTCTGTGGATACGATACTCTGCTTGCTATTTGCGTACTACAATTGCACTGTTTAGATGCAGTTATTGTTGCTATAAAAATAGTGATCACAGTGAGCTCTGGAAAACTATGTTGACTCTGGAAAATAGTCAACTCTGGTGATTCAGCTCTGGAAATTGTACGCTCTGGTAAATGAGCTTCAGCTTTGTCGAGTTTCTGCTCTGGAAAGTTTAGCTCTGCTCTGACACGTTTGCTCTGCTCTAGAGAATTCAGCTCTGACTATGGAAGTTCAGCTCTAGAGATGTGAGCTCTGCTCTGGCATTTTTGCTCTGCTCTGGTTTGCGCCAGAAAACACCATTTTCACCTAAAATCTCCAACATCACACTCTTCCATCTATAAAATCAGAATCTCCTGCGAAGCATAAAACAAACCCATAAACGCACCAATTTCCAGGATATTTAACTTAAAATAAACACATGCAAACCCCCAAACTTAAGAACAATTAGGCATAAAACAACCCCTCCACACTTAGCCTTTTGCTTGTCCTCAAGCAAAAACAATATGAATTCTAGGAAGATAGCGTTTCAACGATGCTTATTTCCGTCCAAACATTCAACAAAGTCAATTCAAAATTTTGCAATCAACACACATCTCTCGATCATGCAAGTAACTTAAAGTTTACGAAGCAACAAAACAGTAATGCAAGTAATTCGATCAGACCCAATTCTCCACTAGAAGTGAATTCCCTAATGTGATCGCCTTTATAATCAATATATCCATTTTTCACACTTTGTGTACTTAATTTTTTGACAGTTGAGCCATAATTCATGAAATAAAACCATTTGGATGTAATCCAAAGTTTTTTCACGTGGTTTCCCATGCTCATTGTTAAAACTAGAGGAGCAGACACTCACCGCTGTCAGTTTCAGAGCTGGCCAGATGTTTCAGAGCTGGCAATTCGTCCAGCATTTTAAACATTTCACAGATAAGGATACGATCGTAGGCAATCACAATGACAACACTTCTTCTAGCATCTGCCGGAAAAATCACGTTTTACTTACTTACAATCGTGTTGCAACAAAACTCATAATTCTTTGCACAAGCAAGAAACATATATCAAAAAGTAAAATAAAAATAACCACCATTCAATCACAAACCTGAAATTCACATCGAAAATCATCTTCTCTTCCACAAATTCATAAAAATAAGCAAGCATTCAAGAGCAAGCTAAGAATAGAGGGACCAATCGCCCAATCGAAAGCATAAGCAAAACAAGACGCCCCCCCCCCCACACTTAAAGCATGCCATGTCCTCAGGGCACAAAAATAAAAAGAGTTAGAAGACGTCCCTGATCATTGGCGAAAAAAGACCGAAGAGCTATGGGAGGCGGCGAAAAGTAGGGTTTGCGGTCTTTGGCAGAGAAGAAATGTTAGCGCTGGTCTTTTCAGAGCTGGCTTTTTCAGCGCTGGTATTCTTCAGCGCTGGCGGCAAAGTCAGAGTAGAATTGCAGCGCTGGAAACAAAAATATTAACACCAAAAATCAAAGCATCCGCACAAGAAACCAAAAACAAAGAAAATACAAAAAACGGAAAGCAAAGAACAAGAAAAACAAAAACTAAAACCAAACCAACAGTAGGTTGCCTCCCACCAAGCGCTAGTTTTAAAGTCGCCAGCCCGACTTCAGCTCTTATCCTCAGCTTGGATCGCGCAGAGCTTGAGACTCTACCAATATCGGAGTACTCAAGTGCCCATAGTAGGATTTCATGCTATGACCGTCTATTCTGAAATTCTCCTTAGCATTCTCAATGTACAACTCGACTGCACCAGGGCCAAACACATCCTTTAGCAACACACCTTCTTGCTCCCGAGACAGCTCTGCCGACTTGAACATCGGCTTCTCATTTTCCTCTTTTAAGAACACGTGCTTGAGATTTTCAGGGGGTTCCTTCAGCTTTAACTTGGATCTCTTGGACCCCACAGGTTCATCAAGAGGCAGCGTACCCCATTCCATTACGTCGGCTTCTCGCGCTAACTCCTCTATATAGGCTGACCCTACAAAAATATCCACACACTCCTGCTCCTGCATAAATACCGTCTCGACCAAGCCATCAATAGCATCGATAAATAAACATTCGTTAGTAAAACTTGCAGATGGCATTGCACGACTACCATGCACAGAAAAAGACACGGACTCCCCTAACACTGTCATCTTAATATTTCCTTCATTAACATCAATCAACGTGTTAGTAGTTGCCATAAAGGGTCTTTCTAACAACAGAGTGTGATCTCAACCATTCTCGTGAACCTCCCCAATCTCCAACACTACAAAATCAACGGGAACAATCAATCCCCCAACACTCACCAACACATCCTCTACTATCCCTCGAGGATATCTAACAGACCTATCGGCAAGTTGCAAACACATTCGGGTAGATTTCAAATTACCTAACTCTAATTGTTGAAAAATAGAGTAAGGCATCAAGCTAATTCCCGCACCAAGATCTAGCATACCTGTAGCTTCCTTACCATTTCCCAAAGCAATATTAATAACAAAACTACGTGGATCGCGCTGCTTTGGTGGCAAAGGCTGCTGTATGGTAGAGTTTGCAATTTTCGAGACCATAACCTTCTCATTGTCGCCGAACTTTCTTTTGTTGGATGCCAACTCCTTGAAGAACTTCACATAAGCAGGGACATTTCTGATCACGTCAAGTACATGCAAGTTTACATTGACCTTAGCAATCATGTTGTAGAAGTCGGCAAACTATTTATCCAGCTTTTCATTCTTCAATCTGCTCGAAAAAGGGATCGGTGGTAGATAAGGTGTAGTAGACTTGTGAAGTTTAACCTCCTTTCATTTCTCCGTCTCTCCATCTTTTGGCTGCCTCTGCTGCTCTGTCTTCTCTTCTTCGCAAGGGCTCGTCAGAGTTGAGCTCGGCAGTGCTGAACCTGTAGAGCTGAATTCTGCAGAGCTGGATTGTGCATAGCTGGATTCTACAGTGCTGGATTGTGCAGGGCTGGATTTTGCAAGGCTGGATTTTGCAAGGCTGAATTCTGCAGAGCTGGATTATGCAGGGCTGAATTTGGCAGGGCTAAACTCGTTAGAGCTGGCGATCTTGACAGAGCTGTCGACCTTGGCAGAACTGGCGATCTTGGCAGAGCTGGCGATCTTAGCAGAGCTAATGGCATTGTCAGACCTGGCGGTCTGATCAGCTCTGGCATTCTTGCCTGCTCTGGTACCCTGGTCTGCTCTGGTACCTTCATCTGCTCTGGCGCCCTCTTCTGCTCTGGTACCGTAGTCTCTGGCATCCACCTCTGCTCTGGTACCGTCTTCTCTGGTGCCTTTATCAGCTCTGGCATCCATGTCTGCTCTGGTTCCTTTATCAGCTCTGGCATCTATGTCTGCTCTGGTACCGTAGTCTGCTCTGGTACATTCACTTTATTATCCACCATCTTACCACTGCGGAGAACAGTGATAGCTTCAGCTTGGTGAGTCTGCAAGGGCTGGCTATGAAATTTTTTCGGCTGCTGCTGCTACTGCAACTGATTTAGAGTGCCCAACAGCTGCCCCACGGTGGTCTCAAGTCTTTTTCTAGTTGCGGACTGAGACTCCATGTTTTGCTTGCTAATCTCCATAAAAGACTGCATAGTCTCTTCCAAAGACGGCCTCTACTGTGGAGTTTGCTTTTGAAACTGCTGCGCATTCTGGAATTGTTGAGGTTGAAAGTTCCCTTGCTGCATTGGGAACGACTAATATTGCTGTGGGTTTTGTTGCGGAAAATTCTGCTGTGATGGAAAGTATTGTTGCTGATTTTGATATCCCATTTGAGACGGTCTATGGAATTGACTTCCTCCTGAATTTTGATTTTCCCACCCAGCGTTGTGCTGACCTCTCTAGCCACCATTAAAATTCTGTTGGCCCTGATTATAGCTCTGCCAGAAGCCAGGTTTGCTCTGGTATCCTTGCGTGGCATAAACTTCCGCTTCACCCTCTGGTGTAAACTCGCCCATTCTGTGGCACTCATTTGCTCCATGGCTGAAATCTCCACAAATTCCACAAGGCTCTACATTTTGCATAGGGGCAGGGGTCGGTTCCATCTTGCTCATCTTAAGCTATTGTACTTCTCTCTTAAGTGAGGCCATTTGCTTTTGCCAATCTCCATTCGGTGATACAGCGCTGGCCTCAACCCTTTTTCCGCCGATTAGCTTCTGTTCAAAACTCTCGGCTAAAGTTTGGAAGATTTGGTTGATTTTCTCCGCTGTCTTCCGAGCTATGTTCCCTCCGGCAGTGCTGTCCACCATGAATTGGGCAGTTTGCACTAGCCCGTCGTAGAAAAATTGCATCACCATCGTCTTGGTGAATTGATGTTGCGGGCACTGCCGTAGAAACTCCTGAAATATGTCCCAAGCCTCATGAAAAGGCTCATAAGCTCCTTGTATGAAATCCATGATCTTAGCATGAAGTTCCTGCGTCTTATGATTTGGATAGTATTTGAGCACAAACTTCTCGCAAGCTTCATTCCAGTTAGTGATCAAATTTGGCGGCAGAGACAACAACCAACTCCGTGCTCTATCCTTTAGTGCATATTGGAAGCACTTCAACTTTAGTTGATCCTCTGTGATGTTGAGAAGTGGGAACGTCTGCACTTGGGTGCAGAAATCTCTAACAAAGTTCAACGCAGCTTCATGTGGCAGCCCATGGTACAATGGCAAAAGGTTGGCGTCATGGGGCTTCAGTATGTAATTGCGGACTACAATGGGTACAACAATGGCAGAGCTGGTGGCTTCAATTATAGGTCGGGAAAAATTGCCCATGTACTGTGGGTTATCTAGCGCCATCTCTTCCTTGTCGTACTTGGCTGGCTCTTCTTTCATAGACTCGTCTGAACTGGACTTGTCAGCGCTGGATTCGTCTGAACAGGGTTCAGTTTCTTCCTTGTCTACGGGCTGCTCTGTAAGGTCAGCGTCAGAGTCAACGTTCGATCCAGAGCCAGAGTCAGAGTAGTAGGCGTCTGCTCTGGCACGCTCCTTTCCCTCAGAGTCAGACTCAGAATTGTCTGCTCTATCCTCAGTGAACACTCCTTTGCAGCTGTTCTTTCTGAAAATCCCTACGCTCATACTATGCAATGGAGACACCAGTTTGCCTTTTAGACTACGGCGTCCCTGCATGCACAACACTAAAGAAAAGGATTAAACGCACCGGAGGGAGAGAAAGTAACAAAAACGAGAAAAACTGAAATTTAAATAAAGCAAGTAAAAGCAAAAAGAAAAGCGACACAACTAAAACGCCTAAAACCTTCCCCGACAACGGCGCCAAAATTTGAATCAACCTAAACACTATGCTAGATTGACTCGTAATAGGATAAGATCTATTGTAACGTGTAAGCTAACCCAAGTCGTATCTCAAGGAAGATCTTAAAGGGCTTTTAATTATATCGCAAGAAAGCAGTAAACGTTTGATTTAAAAACTTGTAAAGTAAACTTAGACGTGAATTAAACTTAACTTGAAATTAAACTAGAGAATTAACTAGGCATGCAAAGAACAAAAGCAAGAACGTAAGCAATAAGAAACTATAAAACCTAGGCGAACTTAAAGGGTTTAAACGAACTTAAGAATTTAAAAACTTGTAAATTAAAGCTTCTAATCAACTAGGCATTAAATTAAAGTGCAGAATTTAAAGGAAAGCTTAAACATAATGAAAACACATAATTGAAATTGCAGAATTTAAATTGCATAATTTAAAGGAAAGCATAATTTAAACAAAGCAAGTAAAAGAAACTAAATAAACTTGATTAAAAAATACCGTAAAGGTTGCAAAGATGAAATTGCTGTCACTCAATCCCAATCTTCGAAACAAAACTAAAGTAAACTAAACTTGAAAATAACTAGAACAAAAAGTAACGAGAACTTGAAAAACTAAGAAAGCTTGTAAACCTAAACTTTGGCTGCCTAGCGGAAGAATGTCTCTCAAAAGACGGAACAAAGATTAGGGCGAAAATTGATTATTACAATGAATAATTAGACCCTATTTATAGACTTCATTCCAACCCTAATTACCATCTAAATCGCCTTGCAAAACTGGACTCTTTAGGATAAGCATCATGCAATTAAAGGCAAGTCCAAAGCAGCGTGCTCTGCAAGTAACCTTAGCTCTGGCGAGAATTTGTAGCTCTGGCGACGTAGGTGGCTCTGGTACATCAGCTCTGGAATCGTAACTCTGAAAAAGTACGCGGCTCTGGAAAGGTATGCCAGAGCTGGAAGTCAGCTCTGGAGTTCATCTCTGGCGCGTCTTCAGTGAGCTCTGGAAAACTATGTTGACTCTGGAAAATAGTCAACTCTGGTGATTCAGCTCTGGAAATTGTACGCTCTGGTAAATGAGCTTCAGCTCTGTCGAGTTTCAGCTCAGGAAAGTTTAGCTCTGCTCTGACACATTTGTTCTGCTCTGGAGAATTCAGCTCTGACTATGGAAGTTCAGCTCTGGAGATGTGAGCTCTGCTCTGGCATTTCCGCTCTGCTGTGGTTTGCACCAGAATTCACCATTTTCACCTAAAATCTCCAACATCACACTCTTCCATCTATAAATCAGAATCTCCTACGAAGCATAAAACAAACCCATAAACGCACCAATTTCCAGGATATTTAATTTAAAATAAACACATGCAAACCCCCAAAATTAAGAACAATTAGGCATAAATCACTAGCTAAAATGTATAAGTTTTATGTAGAACACGTATTAATTCACTGTCTAAATGTATAAATTGCGAAAAATAAATTTTATTGTTACCTATGAGATTCGAACTATCTAAAATGTATGAATTCATCCAACAAGGTGATGAATCAACCGTAGATCTTGATGATCTAAGGACTCGAAATGGTTCATATTTTATATTTTAAAAGGTATTTTTATTTTAGCCCATTCCTATATATATATATATATATATATATATATATATATATATATATTGATAAAGATCGAAATCAACACCTAACTAGAAAGAAATAAACGAGACATGGATTTACGTGGTTCGGTCATTAAGACCTACATCCACGGGTGGTTCTTCGGATTTTAGACTATATCTCAAGAGAGTTACATGTTACAAGTGTAGAGCTAGAAAATGAATAGAATCCCCCAACTCTAAAGATAGACCTTCTATTTATAGTCATGTGAGTGAGCCCTAATGCCTCAAGCCCATTCACTAAGATAATTGCGCCTAAAGCCCCTTAGTGCCTTAGCAAATTTATCTATAACTCTTAACTTGAGCCTTCAGCGCCGGGAGCTTCATCATCTTGTGACTGCGCAGGGGCTGCCGGTTCTCCCGACTGCGCAGGGCTTCGGGTCTTCTACACTACGCAGGTGCTTCGATTCCTTTTACTCCTTCGGCTGGAAAGTGGAATTCACCCTTTATTCGTGCTGAATAGTCTCTTTGAGCTGCGCAGGCGCTCAGTTGAACCTTTTATTATCCCAAGTCTTCACTTAAAGCTACGCTGGTTAGTTTACTTAATAACAGTAATAATAATAATAATTAGGTAAAATATACGTGTACTGCTAAGCACAGTGCTGATGAGTATTCTAGTCGTTATCAGCTACTTCCCCCTAGTCTGGTTGAACTGTGTCTTCTTTGTGTTCAACCAGTGGTGCATGGTGTAGAACCAGCGCTGTGATGTTCTCCCATGTCAACTAAGCATATATGATTCCCTGCAACTCATTAGGTAAGAGAGGTTAATTTTCGTAATATAATAGAGATAAAGTATTTTGCAACTCATTAGGTAAGAGAGGTTAATTTTTGTAATATAATAGAGATAAAGCATTTTGGCACGGAAAACGAACTAAGATAAGAAAAGATAGTAATTTTTTCTTTTGATTTTGAACATCATCATAGATGACAGGAGCTTAGATAACCTGTGTTGAAAATAATATAGATGACCTGAGCAATCTGCACCGACCGAGATAACTAAGATAGCTGCACAGGCTGAGATAATTGAGATAAATGCCCTGACTGCGCTAAGATAACTGCACTGACTGTGCTGAGATAACTGCACTGACTGCACTGAGATAGCTGCACTGACTGGGATAACTGAGATAGCTGAGATAACTGAGATAACTGCTCTGACTGCACTGAGAAGACCCACATGATCTGAGCTGAGAAGACCCAGACAAATTTTGAAGCTTACAGTTCCGCAGCGCGGCTGAGTTGCCATTTATCCGCAACGCAGCTGAGTTTCCACTTAAGGCTCAAATGTCCACATCACGGCTAAGTTGCCACTTAAGGCTCAAATATCCGCAATGCGGCTGAGTTGCCACTTAAGGTTTAAATATCTGCATCGCGGCTGAGTTGCCACTTATGGCTCAATCTCTGCCGAAGCAGGTTTTCCCGCATTGTCAAGCATTATTCATGTGCTGTAAATTTTCAAAAAGAATACAAATAGTGACATATACCCTACTCCCCCCTTAGTAACATGTGCATGATTCAAATAAACATGTTATGTGTATGCTTGTGATTGGTGTTCCTACTTATGATGCTAATGACAGCGCTGGCATGACCATGGTCACAAAGAAATATATTCAAATTATGTTTCAAGCCCTAGCACATATGCAGAAGGTGTGCAGCTTCGTATACTAGTTAATTCATATCTTGGCACATATGCAGAAGGTGTGCAGCTTCGAAGATAATATCAAATTCCTCAATACCATCGAAAGATAATATGAATCATGAATGTGCCCAATGTGTTCAAGTAGAATATTTTCTAATCATGCTCACATGCTTCGATGAAATAATCTAAGATCATGTAGTGAGAAGTTATAGTTCTGCGAAGTACCTGAGTCACCACTTGTTAGTAGGTTACCTTTTCGCGTTATAGCGTGTATCATACTTGTTCAAGTGTTTTCCCAAAATATGTTTATCATGTGCTGTAAGAATTATCAAGTACAAGAGAAAGAGAGATTCGGATGACGAAGTCGCAGCTTTTAAAGCTAGACTGGTGGCAAAAGGTTATACCCAATAACAGGGTATAGATTATGATGAGACCTTTTCGCCGGTTGCCATGATTAAGTCCATCCGAATACTCCTTACCATAGCAGCCCATATGAACCTTGAGGTTTGACAAATGGATGTCAAGACCACTTTCTTAAACGATTTCCTTGAAGAATGAAGGGACATCTATATGCAGCAACCCGAAGGATTTGTGAAGAAAGGCGAAGAGCATCTTGTGTAGAAGTTAAAGAAGTCCATTTATGGACTTAAGCAAGCTTCGAGGTCATGGAAAAAATGTTTTGACGAGGTTATTAAATCCTATGGATTTACTCGTTGTGAGAACAAAAGTTACGTGTACCGTTTAGATGCCAATGGTGACGTAGTTTTCCTTGCACTTTATGTAGATGATATCCTCCTCATTGGCAACAATGTGGCACTATTATCGGACATAAAAACGTGGTTATCCAGACAGTTTCAAATGAAGGACTTAGGAGATGCAGCGTACATCCTGGGGATCAAGGTTGTTCGTGATCGCCAGAAAAGGATGTTGAGCATATCTCAAGCGTCCTACATTGATACTGTGATTGCTCGTTTTAGCATGCAAACTGCCAAGAAATGGTTGCTACCTTTCAGACATGGCATTCCTCTGTCTAAGGACATGTGTCCTAAGACGTCTCGTGAGGTTGAGGAAATGAGGAAGGTACCATATGCTTCCGCTGTAGGTAGCCTCATGTATGCGATGCTTTGCACGAGACCTGATATTTGCTATATCGTTGGCATGGTTGCGAGATATCAGTCAAACCCTGGACCAGGACACTGGAGTGCGGTAAAGCATATTCTCAAGTACCTAAAAAGGATTTGAGAGTACAGGCTAGTTTACCAGTCAGACAGTCTAACTCCTTTGGGTTACACCGATTCGGATTTCCAGGCTGATCGGGATGAGAAGAGATATACCTCTGGTTATGTGTTTACCTTGGGAGGTGGAGCCGCATCATGGCTGAGTGCAAAGCAGAAATGTATTGCAGACTCCACCATGGAAGCCGAGTATGTAGCTATTTTCGAAGCTGCTAAAGAGGCTGTATGGTTCCGGAACTACCTCTTGGATCTAGGAGTGGTACCTAATTTGCCTAAGAGTATCATAATTTATTGTGATAAGTCGGGTGCAGTGGCAAATTCTAAGGAACCTAGGACCCACAAGGCGACCAAACACATAGAGAGAAAGTACCACATTATACGAGAAATCGTACACAGAGGAGATGTGCTGGTTGAGAAGATCAATACCTTGGAGAACTTAGGTGATCCTTTCACAAAGAGCTTACCGCAGAAGGCCTACGAGAAACATGCTCGAGGGATGGGATTGCAGTTGATGCCACCCACTTAGAAAACTTTCAGTATAAGTGGGAGAAGTGATAGTGTTGTAATAGCTAGTATTTAGACACATTGTATACTAAAAATTTGCTCTAGTATAAGTGGGAGATTGTTGGAATTGTATACTAAAAGCAAGAACGTTTTTTGCTTGTATACAATGTTTCGTGTGTTCACTATTTAATCTCTTATCTAACTGTGCTCATGATTGCATATGTATGTCATTTATCTCTATATAATTTGATTATATGGTGATTAACGGATCACAAAAGATCATATAATTGGAATAAACTTAAGAGATATAATTAGATCACAGCCGAGATGACTCCAGAACAAGTTGTTGGTCTAGGTTGCAGTATAGATGGAAATAGTCTGTCTTGACTATTTGTCTATACTGGTACGTCATAACGCATTGATAGTATCACAGTGAGATGTATTCTTCTATCTGACATAAGTGAAGAATCAAGATCTCGGTGACTTAATAGACTCTTAATACTAATAAGATTTCAGATATATATGTTGGTTCGTGTATCACTTTGATTTACTATGGGTGAGAGTTATATATTAACTTGAGTACTATGTATCTTGGGTGATAGCGGTCAATATATAATATTTGGTTATCTGTATTAGTACCCGTATCCGGTATAGGATAATGACATCCCCTTAAGGAGCTCAATAAAGTTTATTGCGTTAAACCCTGCAGGTTGATTAAGTTCAGGCGCAATAATAAGGTTTGAGTGGTACTGCTTAAGGATTACAAAGAGATTAATTAATTTAAGCTATCAAAGCTCTAATTAATTAATGGATGTTGGATATTTTAAATACAGAGATTTAATAAGTCTAAATACAAGCCCTGACTCATCACCGGCAATAAAGGGGTAAGTCAGTATTGATTCTCTAGTGGAATGAATTAATACTGTTAGGTCCTAAGGGTCTCGACTAGGTGTATGGGGGGAATACACCTATAGGCTATTTTTGATTCAATCTGCCGACCTCAATCAGAGGGATCTCAGTCAGAGATCAAAACGAAACTTTACAAGCAAACAAAGACGCCTGTTTTACTGAAATCAGTTTTGACCAAACAGGGTTGACGACTGATACTGAAAGCTCTTCAGTAAAGAGTTATCAGTTAAGTTGCTGGAACTTAACTGATGCAAGTAAGGGCTTCAGTCTTGTTTGCTAAAACAGAGATGATAACACTCTTCCTGACTATCGAAAGATAGATCAGTCAGACTGATATCATACGCAGTGGAAATTAAACTTAGTTTCGAAATAACCTTGGTGGAGCAAGTTGTTGGTTAAGGTTTCTCTTTGCAGTTAGTCAGTATTCAGTTTTATCAATTGAAATAACACAAGTAAGAATGTAAAACTGAAAGCTGTAAACAACACAGAGACTTTTACGTGGTTCGGAAAAACCATTTCCTACATCCACGGTTGGTTGATCAAACCAACAATCCACTCCGCAAGTGCTTAACAGGTGCACTGCAAACCGAACCGTGTGCTTGCCGAGTGCACACAACCGTACACTGAAGATAACCCTTCTCCAGTACCTGCGCTTCACTCGCGTAGGATTTCCCTTGCTTAACACAACCCGTGCTAAGACTTCCCAGAGTTAGAAAAACCCTTCTGACCTCTGAATCACTCAAAACACTCTTATGGGGGGGAGGTTTGAACGAGTGCCAACTATACTTACAAAGAACAAGTTCTTTGAAGCAAGTTTGACCTTTGGCTTCTGGGTAAACAGATATATGCCTAGGGTCTAAGAGAATGTATGTAATCAGTAGTGACTGATTTTGGCTTTGGAATTTTCTTCTTCGATTCAAGCTATGAGGAGTTTAATCTTAAGGCTGAGTAGCAATTTCGGCAGAGCTTCAGCTTATGTTGTTGAATCGGTGAAGGTTGAAGTGATCCTCGAGCGCTATTTGTAGGAGAACTCTTGAATAGATCCGTTGGTGTAAATCATCCTCAAGATTTCTTCCGTTGGAGAGCAATTCAAATTTGTGCTGAGGCTTCAATCTTCGAGGTTCCTTGTCTGGGTGGAAACGGCTCTCTTTGATGGACAGGAGATGTGACGTCTCTGAAAAGTAACCACCAGATAGGAATGACCTCTGCAGAGATAAGATCCTGAGATCTCTGCATTTAATGCGGCTGTACTTGTGCGTACGTGGCTTCCTCTGAACGTTGGAAGATCAGTCCGAGGAGGAATGTTCAACTGATACTTGACTTTAGTATCAGTCCTTTGCGCGCATTAAGTAATCAGTCTTCAACTGATTATTTAACTGATACTTCTGTTGGGATCTGCAGTCTTCAGTCTTCAGTCCTTCGTTCTTCAGTCTTCGACACCGCACACTAAACTAGAAACGAACTCTAACACTTGAGTTCAAAACAATTCTAGTCTATTACAATTAAGTCCTGTGATTTTTGGTATCATCAAAACAAGGGTTAGGATATTCAACAAGGTTCCCAACAATTTCTCCCTTTTTGATGATGCCAAAACCACACAGCAGTTCTAGACAGCAAAAAGACTGAACTCACAGTACAAGTTCTAAATATGGGGTGAAAACAGTTCCCCCTTAACAATAGAACCTAAAAACTTGTACTTAGAGTTAAGAACGAAAATAGTTCTAAAACAGAACAAGGAGAAGACAGAAAAACCATAATCAGAGCCTGGACAAAGAGTCATTGTCTTCAGGTTGAGATCAAAAAGAAGTTCTTTTCATTAATAAAGACTGATAAGTCATCAGTCGAGGTACAGAGCAAGACTTACATTGGAGTAAAAAGAAAAACAAAAACATCATGGGAAACCCATGGACTCCAGCAGTCTGCTTGGCTGCGCCTTGAACTTCTTGATCTTCATCTTCTGTCTTCGTGTCTTCATGTTCCTAAGCTTGTTCAACTCTCACTTGTGTTCCGTTGATTTGAGGTCTTTACTGGTACGTCGTCCTTACAACTTCTGGTGATCCTTTGCTATCTCATCATCAGTCAAGAGCTAGAGGACAAGAATAACCTTAGGGAAGGTAAGGTTTCTCTCTGACTTCTGACTTTCCCCCTTTTTGGCAATATCAAAAAGAGAGCTGACGATGGAGGCTATGATCGGATGGGACTTCAACTCCGATTCCCAAGCATTCGTGGGTGAGCTTGGAAATGGAGGATTGATCCCGAGATGCAGAAGGAAGAGGACGCCAGTGGAGAAGTGGAGAGATGAGAGGAGAGACGAAGAAGCGATGGAGACTGAGAGGTGAAGAAGAGTAGGGTGAAGGAAAGGAAAGTATGCATAGCATGTTAGAGATAAACATGAGATGCATCTATGCATACAATCCGGAGGGCGAATAGACAGACGAGAAGAGAAGAATTATAGGAGTGCGAGAAGTGGGGAGAAGAAGTGAAGGAAATGCATGGCGAGGCTTTGATGAAAGAAGTATATCAAAGCGCGCCTCGTCATACATGGGGGAAGAAGGAGGTGAAGATGAAAAATCGTATCAGTGGTAGTCGTGAGGACTAGCACTGTCGATATTACGCCGGATGGCAGTGAGCTCTTGCTCATTGTTGTTGCATCACATCGAAGCTTCACCAAAAGGCGAGAGGCTTTCCTGAGAACCAGGTGAAGTCTGTCTTCTTCAGACAAGTACTTCAAGCCGATGTGCCGGGCATGAGGATGGAAGACACTCACTTCACTGGATACAAGTGAGGGTAGAGCAAACTTTGACGTCGGAGAGACGTTGAGATCCAGTGGAAGGGTCCGGTGAAGACCAGGTATGTGAGCGTCATTTTTTCACTCCGTGACTTTGCAGTCATAGATTTCTCCTTTCGTCGGAATAATTTTTTTCTGCAACTTTGGAAATATTGAAAATTTTTCTCACAGTAAAGGCTGTGGAGTGTTGTTAGTTGATGCAGAAAAATTGAGAAGACTACATGGTATAAATAGACAAGATGTGAACCATGTAAGAAGATGAAAAGGTTTTTCAAAAACTGTGCCTAAAATGCATTTGAAGAAAAAATTTTCATCCGCCGTCACTGCGAGGGACTGCGTCTTCAAAAAGTTGAAAGGCATCATTGCATTCTGTCATGTCAATGAGCTTCTCAAGAAACTTTATTGCAGAGGCAAAAAGGTTGGAAAGATTTTTGGTAAAGGATCAGGACAAGTTCAATCAAAACAGATTTCCTCTTTTTAAAGATTTTTGTCCTTCTCGGATATTCCATTTTCCAACAATCAGTTAAAGTTTTTGAAAGAAACTGATCAGTTAGAGAAAAGTTTTTGAACTAAAAACACAAAACTCTAAACTGAAATAACTGATTTTAAAAGTAAGCTTTTAAAATACTTACTGATCAACTGAACATTGTAGTCAGTTGATACCACTTGATCCTGGTTGATTCATCAGGATGTCTTCTTCTTCAGATGAGCTTTTAGACTTCATTGCTTTCCACGTCGTAGAAACAGCAGTTGGTGACCACCATTCAATCATGACTGTTTGAGAAAGTCTTCAAACACAGAATCACTCTTCAGGGTTGATGAGGCCGATCTTTCCACATAGATCAATGAACCTCTCTTCTGGAAGAGCCTTGGTCAGCAGGTCCGCTCTCTGAATAGCAGTGGGAATCCATTCCACAGAGATATTCTTCTTTTCGACATGATCACGGATAAAGTGATGTCGAATAGCAATATGTTTCACTCTGGTGTGATGAACTGGATTCTGGGAGATTGCAATAGCACTGGAGCTGTCGCAATAGATAGGAACTTCTTTTTCGTCGATCCCATAGTCCTTTAGTTGATGGACTAACCACAGGATTTGTGAGCAGCAGCTTCTGGCAGCAACATATTCAGCTTCAGTTGTAGAAGTGGCGACTGAAGTCTGCTTCTTTGAAAACCATGAAATGAGCTTGTTGCCTAGAAATTGACATGTTCCGGAGGTTGATTTGCGATCAAGCTTGCATCCACCGAAGTCTGAGTCTGAATACCCGGTGAGTTTGATGTCGTCGTCTGCTGGATACCACAATCCTAGATTGGGTGTGCCTTTAAGATATCTTAGAATCCGCTTTGCTGCATCCAAATGAGCTTCCTTTGGATCTGATTGATATCTCGCACATACCCCGACTGCAAATGCGATGTCTGGTCTTCTCGCAGTCAAATACAGCAAAGATCCAATAATTTCTCTGTACTTCGTCGAAGAGACAGATTTTCCTTCTGAACCTGGATCAACTTTCCAGTTTGTGTTCATTAGAATCTTGACTGACTTCATGTGCTGAATACCGAACTTGGCTATCAGTTCCCTGGCATACTTGGACTGACTGATCAGTATTCCTTCGTTGGTCTGCTTGACTTGCAATCCGAGAAAGAAATTCATTTCTCCCATCATGGACATTTGAAACTTGTTGGTCATGATGTCAGCAAACTTCTTGCACATGTGTTCGGATTTGGATCCGAAGATTATGTCATCGACATAAATCTGAACAAGCAAGAGATCTTCTCCTTCTTTGAGAGTGAACAGAGTTCTGTCCACAGATCCTTTCTTGAAACCTTGTTCAACAAGATACTCCGAGAGAGTATCATACCACGCTCTTGGTGCTTGCTTCAATCCATAGAGCGCTTTCTTCAGCTTGTACACCTTTTCTGGTCCAGCAACCTCGAATCCTGGAGGTTGTTCTACATAGACTTCATCTGTGAGCACTCCATTGAGAAATGCACACTTGACATCCATTTGGTGTACCTTGAAACCTTTGTGAGCTGCGAAGGCTAAGAAGAGTCTGACTGCTTCCAATCTGGCAACTGGAGCGAACGTCTCGTCGTAGTCGATTCCTTCTTCTTGACTGTATCCTTTAGCCACAAGCCTTGCTTTGTTTCTCACAACGTTTTCTTCTTCGTCTTCCTTGTTCTTGAAAATCCATTTCAAGCCAATCACCTTTGCATCGTCTGGTCGATCCACAAGCTCCCAAACTAAATTCCGGTTGAATTCATTTAGTTCTTCTAGCATTGCGATGACCCAATGAGTAGACTTCAGAGCTTCTTCAATATCCTTGGGCTCTATAGATGATAAGAAACAGCTGAAAATCTTATCTTCGTTGATGCAGTTCTGGTTGATGTCGAAGACGAGGTTGCACATTGATCTCCGAGTCTTGACGCCATCTGATGGTTCTCCAATGATGTTCCCCTTTGAGTGGAGTTCAAACCATCTTCGATACTTCTTGATTTCTTCTGGAGATGGTGGGGCTTCTTCGGTCAGAATAGTTCTGAGGTGTTGAGCACCTTCTGGAGCAGGGAAGAGTTGAGCTGGATCTGCTTCACCACGTCCAACTTGATCTTCAGCAACTGGAGTTCCCCCTTAACTGATGTCGTCTGCATTGGCTTCAGTCTGAACTTCAGACATTTGGTTGATCTTCTGATACTAAAGCATCTCAGTATCTTCATCTTTGCCTGGTCCCCACACCAAGACAGTAGAGGGCTCGGTCTTGTGGATTTCAGCTTTGGAACCTTCAGTGTTTTGGACACACTTTTCATCTTCTTGTTCCCTGAAATCATCTGTAGACTCATCAAAGATCACATGAGGTGTTTCTTCAACACAAAGAGTTTGAGAGTTAAACACTCGATATGCTTTGCTTGAACGCTCAGTTCCAGAGTATCCAAGGAAGACTCCTGGATCAGCTTTGCTATCGAAAGTGTTTAACCTCTTCTTTTCATTGATGTGGATGAAACACTTAGAACCGAAAGCATGAAAGTAGGCAATTGAAGGCTTTCTGTTCTTCCATAGCTCGTATGGAGTTTTTCCATGTCTCTGGGTGAGGGAGGAGCGATTCTGCGTGTAGCATGCGTTGTTGACTGCTTCGGCCCAAAACTTCAAGGGGAGTTTTGATTCGGCTAGCATTGTCCTTGCTGCTTCCTTCAAAGACCGGTTTCTTCTTTCTGCAACTCCGTTCTGCTGTGGAGTTCTTGCTGCAGAAGTTTGATGACTGATTCCTTGTTCATCACAATACTTACGAATGACAGTATTGAGGAACTTAGTCCCACGATCTGATCTGATGCTGATGATGTTGACTTCCTTTTCAATGCTCAGTCTTCTCAGCAGCTTTGGCAGTTCCTCCAGCGTCTCTTTCTTCTTGAAGAGAAAGATAACCCAAGTATATCGTGAATAATCATCCACAACTACTAAGGTGTACTTCCTACCATTGTAGCTCTTTGGAGTGATCGGGCCAAACAGATCCATGTGAAGTAGATGCAGAACCCTTTCAGAGGAGTGTCCTAACTTTGACTTGAATGATATCCGTGTCTGCTTTCCTCTTTGGCATGCTTCACATTCTTGCTTCTTCTGAAACACAATAGAAGGAAGACCTTCTACCAGTTGATGTTTAGCAAGTTTGTTGATCGTCTTGAAGTTGAGATGGTTGAGTCTCTTGTGCCACAGCCAGTTGAGCTCCGAGCTGCTCTTGCTGATGAGGCATGTTTCTGGAGGGCTGTCTTCCTAAGAAACGACGTAGAGACTCCCTTGTCTGAATCCTTTCAGAACCACCTTCTTTTGATTGTTTCTAACAGTGAATTCATCTTTCTTGATTTTCACTGTGAAACCGCTGTCACAAAATTGACTCACAGACAACAAGTTATGTTTAAGAACAGAAACAAAGCTAACATTACTG
Organism: Salvia miltiorrhiza; assembly: GCF_028751815.1. Classification (NCBI taxonomy): domain Eukaryota; kingdom Viridiplantae; phylum Streptophyta; class Magnoliopsida; order Lamiales; family Lamiaceae; genus Salvia; species Salvia miltiorrhiza. The sequence continues at coordinate 29,197,045 of NC_080388.1, read as the reverse complement.
ATACTGGCGTTACCCATGTTGAGCACACCATAGCCTTTTGTTTCTCCAATTGAGTTGTCTCCGAATGCAACTTTGGATCCAGCTTTCTCAACGTACTGAGACAGATATTCTTTATAGCCTGTCATGTGCTTCGAGCAGCCATTGTCCAGATACCACGTTCTGATTGAAGCTTTGACCTCTTCCTTCTTTTTGTGTTTCCTGACATTGACCTGCAAGGAAGAGTAGCTTCAGGCACCCAATCAAGCTTTGGGTCCTTCGATGTTAGTTCGAGTTCCCTTTGGAACCCATATCTGCTTCAGAATGGTCTGGCTGATCTCTTGCGCTTTGTTGATTGTCTGATTGGCGCTTCAGTTGGCACATGAGCATTCCTCTGTTGAGAAATTCCTTTGAAGGCCTCACTCTTGTAGCAATTCTGTCTGATGAGTGGTTGAGGTCTTCTTTGCTCGGCGAAGTATCTTCCTTGAGATACTCGAGTCTTTGTAGACATGCGGAGACTCGACTGATGTCCAGATGCTTGTTGTCGTGGATGTCGCTTGGTTTGTCTGGACTCAGCATTGCTTGGTCCCCATGGATGTTGTTCCTTCTGAAACTGAACTGAAGTCTGTTTCTGACTGATGTGGCCTTTATTCCCCCTGGATTGGTGAGAAAGATTCTTTTTGACTCCTGATGTTCCTTCCTCGATCTTTGACTGAAATCTGCTTTCCAGTCTTCTCAGTAGGGTGATCTGGTTGGGGGCCTCCTTTGCTCGTCTATAGCTCCGTGGAGGTGGAACATTTGATCTAGCCATCAGTCTGCGCTTGCGAACTTCATCCATATCATGATCTCTTGATTCTTCTGATGTTGTGATTTCAGAAGGATCATCCTTTGAAATGATCATGATCTTCTTTCCTTTGTCAGCTGCAACCTTTCCTCCAATGCTTTTAACAAGACCTTTCGATGGAAAGTTGCTCATCATGGGTGACTGCATCATGCAGTTCTTGACTGTTTCTTCCAGCTTGTGATTGAGCCTCTTGATCTCATGAGATGCTTTCTCACATTCTGAGATGGAGTTTCTGAGCTTTTCCTCCAGTCGGCTGTTCTCCATGATTAGCTGATCAAGACAAGTCTCATCCGGAAAGTAGATTATTGTCTGATTCTTAGCTCGTTCATCATTGATCTCCTTGTCCAATTTCTGATTCTGCTTGAGGAGATCTTCGAACGTTTTCCTCAACTGACAGTGATCAGTCATGAGCTGATCAACCTCGTCAGTTCCATAGGATGAGCTATCTCCAGATTCTGAGTGGTCTCCTGAAAGCATCAGGAAGTTATCAGTATAAGGAGTTTTCGAGTGAGAGATTACCTCTGAGCCATTCATTCCATTGTCGTAGCTGTTGTCAGCCACGCTTTCTGATTCATTGGCCATCAGGGCTCGGCTCTCATCATCTGAGCTGGAACTGTCGAAGTCGGATGATTATGATGTGTCTTTGGAAGAATCAGCATCGTCAGCAACCATCGCTTTCTTCTTCGAAAAGCTGCGTTCTTTCTTAGCTCTCAGTTCTCTGCGCTCAGCTTGAGTCAGATCAGGGCATTCATGTCGAAAGTGCCCTTTCTTTCTACATCCAAAGCATTCCATGTCATTGATGTCGTAAGCGGCTGACTTCCTTTCTCCGCTTCGATCTGTGGAATGTCTGGGGTTGCTTTCTCTTTCCTTTCCTTTGTAGTGCTGCTTGTAGAACCTTCTGTACTTCCGGAACTTGGACTCCATCTTGTTGAATCTTTCAGTCAACAATGCATATTGACTGAAGAAGTCCTCTGGGTTGAGTTCTGTTGGTTCCTTGATCTGCTTCTTGCCTTCTCTTGTTGAGGCCTTCAGTGCAACTCCTCTTGAGGTTGATGGACCATCCTCGTCTGATCCTCCAGCCTTCTTGTTTCCAAGATTTCTCAGAAGGTCGAACTCATTTGCCATGAGATCAGAGAAAAGCTTGTTTGTCGGGAGCTGACTGAATCCTGGCTTATGCTGATGAGCGACTGAGTAGATCTGCCATTCTCCACGTGGCAGTGCTCGAAGAATCTTCAGGTTGATTTCTCGTTGAGTGTATTTGTCTTTCGAAATGAATTGAACTTCATTCAGGATTTGGTTGAATCTGAGTTCCATTTCTTTGACAGATTCATTCTTGAGCATGTGGAAGGAGTCGAACTTCTGACAAGCTATAGATAGCTTATTCTCCGTGATTTCCTCGGAACCTACGCACATTCTTTCCAGGATGTCCCACATCTCCTTTGCAGTTTCGCACTTGATGATCTTCATGACATGCTTATCGGGAACGGTGCCGGAGATGATGCTTTTGGCGAGGTTGTCTAGCTCATCTTGCTTCCTTTCTTCGGTGGTGAAGTCTGCTTTTTGCTTGGGCTAGACCTCATCATAAGGATCTTGTTGTGGATCAACAGGAACCCTTTTGACAGTTTCGGTGATGGTGATTGGTCCGCTGGTGATGACTTCCCACATTCGGCAATGTTGGGCGGTGAGGAAGCTTTCAAGCCGAAACTTCCATATGTCGTATTTTTCAATACTAAACATAGATAGAGAAGATAATCTGCTATGGTTAGTCTCCATCAAAAAAGAGAGAACAGATAACAGCAGATAGAACAGATAGCAAGCACAAAAAGAAAAAAGAACTTTTTCGAGACCTTTAAGAAAAAGGATCTAGTTCAATTAGAACTAGTCAGATACGGGTAGTTCTTGCGAACAACCTGCTCTGATACCAATTGTTAGGTCCTGAGGGTCTCGAATAGGTGTATGGGGGGGAATACACCTATAGGCTATTTTTGATTCAATCTGCCGATCTCAATCAGAGGGATCTCAGTCAGAGATCAAAACGAAACTTTACAAGCAAACAAAGACGCCTGTTTTACTGAAATCAGTTTTGACCAAACAGGGTTGACGACTGATACTGAAAGCTCTTCAGTAAAGAGTTATCAGTTAAGTTGCTGGAACTTAACTGATGCAAGTAAGGGCTTCAGTCGTGTTTGCTAAAACAGATATGATAACACTCTTCCTGACTATCGAAAGATAGATCAGTCAGACTGATATCATACGCAGCGGAAATTAAACTTAGTTTCGAAATAGCCTTGGTGGAGCAAGTTGTTGGTTAAGGTTTCTCTTTGCAGTTAGTCAGTATTCAGTTTTATCAATTGAAATAACACAAGTAAGAATGTAAAACTGAAAGCTGTAAACAACACAGAGACTTTTACGTGGTTCGGAAAAACCCTTTCCTACATCCACGGTTGGTTGATCAGACCAACAATCCACTCCGCAAGTGCTTAACAGGTGCACTACAAACCGAACCGTGTGCTTGCCGGGTGCACACAACCGTACACTGAAGATAACCCTTCTCCAGTACCCGCGCTTCACTCGCGTAGGATTTCCCTTGCTTAACACAACCCGTGCTAAGACTTCCTAGAGTCAAAAAAACCCTTCTGACCTCCGAATCACTCAAAACACTCTTATGGGGGGGAGGTTTGAACGAGTGCCAACTATACTTACAAAGAACAAGTTCTTTGAAGCAAGTTTGACCTTTGGCTTCTGGGTAAACAGATATATGCCTAGGGTCTAAGAGAATGTATGTAATCAGTAGTGACTGATTTTGGCTTTGGAATTATCTTCTTCGATTTAAGCTATGAGGAGTTTAAGCTTAAGGCTGAGTAGCAATTTCGGCAGAGCTTCAGCTTATGTTGTTGAATCGGTGAAGGTTGAAGTGATCCTCGAGCGCTATTTGTAGGAGAACTCTTGAATAGATCCATTGGCGTAAATCATCTTCAAGATTTCTTCCGTTGGAGAGCAATTCGAATTTGGGCTGAGGCTTCAATCTTCGAGGTTCCTTGTCTGGGTGGAAACGGCTCTCTTTGATGGACAAGAGATGTGACGTCTCTGAAAAATAACCACCAGATAGGAATGACCTCTGCAGAGATAAGATCCTGAGATCTCTGCATTTAATGTGGCTGTACTTGTGCGTATGTGGCTTCCTCTGAACGTTGGAAGATCAGTCCGAGGAGGAATGTTCAACTGATACTTGACTTTAGTATCAGTCCTTTGCGCGCATTAAGTAATCAGTCTTCAACTGATTCTTCAACTGATACTTCAGTTGGGATCTGCAGTCTTCAGACTTCAGTCTTTCGTTCTTCAGTCTTCAGTCTTCAGTCTTCGACACCGCACACTAAACTAAAAACGAACTCTAACACTTGAGTTCAAAACAATTCTAGTCTATTACAATTAAGTCCTATGATTTTTGGTATCATCAAAACAAGGGTTAGGATATTCAACAAGGTTCCCAACAAATACTTATGAATTAATTATGATCTGGGTTGATCATAGAAATTATTTCATTAGATGCCCATCTTTATTCCTTGTATCTGATCCCTGGACTGGCCCAAAGTCTCCTGAGACCAGTAGGAGTAAAAATCGTCCCTCATAGTTATGGGTGCCCTAGGACTGTGTTTTGTCTATAAATACAGCTGTTTGCTCTCAGAATAAGACACACACAATATTAGGGTTTTAGAGAGCAGCAAAGGGGCGCCAACTATGAAGGCCGATTTTTCTCCTTGGAAATTCTCACAGCTCGTTGTCCATCCAACGTTGGGAGTTGAGCAGGATACAGTTTAGAAGGTCAGAACTGGAGTCTTTCAATTCAGCCATTGACAACCTCTGCATACAATTCACAAGTGTTTCTAACTCCAATGTGCAGCACTTAAATTCATAGGAGCATGTTAGGAATTAATCGTTGTACGGTGAATTAAGATATCCGAGAAACGATATTGGAGCTAAAATCCTTCAATATATGGGTTAGGTTCTAGTGAGATTCCTTTTTTTCGTGAGATGTAAAATTAATAAATAAGTTTATATATATATATATATATATATAGGGGAGGGCTACAATAAAAACACTCTTAAGTGTATAAAATATAAATGATTTTCAGCCCTTAGATCATCAAGATCTACGGTTGATTCGTAACCCTTTTGGATGAATTCGTGGTCCTGGGTTCGAATCCCAAAGGTAGCAAAAATTTATTTTTCACAATTCGTAACCATATTGGATGAATTCGTAACCCTGTTGGATAAAATTTGTACATTAAAAAATGTTTATATTTATATTTTAAGAAGTGTTTTTACTGTAGCCCTCCCCTATATATATATATATATATATATATATATATATATATATATATATATATATATATATATATATGTATGTGTGTGGGTTAGGTTCTAGTGAGATTCCTTTAATTCATGAGATGTAAAATTAATGAATAAGTCATGTATAGTGATGAATAAGACATTATATAATGTTGAATAAAGATGGGTTAATTACGCCAAAAATCATGAACTATACCCCAATTTTCAACTTTTCCATGAACTTTTTTTTTTATCAAAAATTCCCTGAACTTAATGTGTTGACCAATTTTTCCATAAATTTCAAGAATCCCCAAATTCATAGCTGACATGGCATATTTTAAGTGACCGGATATATGATATGGCATCGCCTGCGGAGAATTGAAATGACGTCGTTTAATTGGAGATAAACGACGTCGTTTAACATCAGCCCCCCTTTCTGAGCCCTAATTTCGACGGAGGCGAAGGTGGAGGAAATCGGCGGAGGATCAGTGCCGGAGATGCAGTGCAGCGGCGGGTGGAAGGAGGTGAAATTAGGGTTTGGGGGTGGGGAAAACGGGGGAGACGAAATTAAGGTTGGGGCGCCGGATCTTCTTTCGCCTTCTCTCTTCCCTTTTTTCTCGCTCTATCGGTCGGACGACTATCGGCGAAGAGCCAACGCCTCTCTATTATGCTCTATTCTGCTATGCTCTGCTCTACTATGCTCTATTCTGCTCTCCTCTGCTATACTATTGATAACACTCATTTTTCTATGGTTTTAGTGTTCATATAATGTCATTTTTTTAAGGAATTGAATGTTGGATGATTGTTTTGTGTTTTTATTGCTTTATCTTGTGAACTATGTTACTTGCTCGAACTTTGATGGATTTTACAGAATTTTCGAGATGGAATTTGGAAATATTGCCAGAACTAGTAGTTGTATTTTGTCTCAAGAGGAGTTCGTGAGCGCAAACGGATCATAAATCGGAGTTCGGACGAGAAAGTTATGGCCAAAACAAGAAAGTCGCGCATAGTAGTGAATAGTGTTGACGGAAATTTCCGAATTTTCGGGAATTTTCGGGGTTTTTTATATTTTCTCAGTATTTTTGAGTTCTACACTGTATTTATCTCTTGTGCCTACATATAGGTCCTTTCTCTGACCTATTAGACACATCTTTTACATCTCTTTACCTCTTTTCTCCATATTTTCAGTTTTAGACTTAGACTTTTATTGTTTTCATAGATTAGCTTTATTTTCCTACAAGATTCAAGCTGTCATTCAACATTTTTTCCGGATTTTATCTATTTCATTTATTTTAATTTCTTTCTATTTATTTATGCTTTTGATTTATTTTAGTATGTCTGGCTAGTTCGTTAATCTGAACCTAGGGTTTGTACATAGCTGATTAATTATGTGTGTATGATTTATTGATATCAATTTGCCTTCCAACTTGTGATTCGTGATTCCTGGTGCCTGTTTTCTTGTGAATTACCTGATCAATAATTTACATGTCTAGCTGTTCAGTTTGAGTCTTGAATGCGATAATTGTTCAGCCGATTCAGGAATGCATGTGATAGAAGTAGCCTTGACACTTGAATGAGATAGGTGAAACTATAGGGAGCTATTCTTTGTGTACGCTTGGGAGTTAATTTATTCCTTGGAATCTTGAATGTGAAGGGGGGTAAATTAATCTACTTTCATAGGTGTTCGTTAGAGAAGCTTGTGAATAGTTCTGTGATCTCTCATCAGGGTTGGATTAAATTGGTAATTGAATCAATAGATTAAATGCATGTAATTAATTAGTAAATGTACATTCCTAGGGTCAGAATATTTTAATATTTGATTTATTTATCATTGTTTTTCTGCTGTTTAGATTTTTTTATTAAGTTTAGTATTTGATTCACCATTTTTTTTGCTTTGCCTGTCTACTGTGAGTGTCTGTTTAGGGAATAGCTAAAGTAATTTCGGTTTTACAGTCTCTGTGGATACGATACTCGATTGCTTATTATTTGCTACAATTGCCTGTGTTAGTTGCAGTTTTTGTTGCTAAGAAATTAGTGATCAACTTTTTGGCGCCGTTGCCGGGGACTGTGTAGAATTTACTTTAATATTCCTGACAGGACTTAGACATTATTTCAGGCTTTTATATATTTTTTATTTTTATTTCATGGCTCCTGATGTTTGACTGATGTGTCCCTCAGAGTATAGGCGTATAGTGGAAGATCTGGAAAGACTGCTCGAAGAATCGGACAGGCATGCACAACATCAGTCTTATTCAAAGCTGCAGGATGCCGAGGAAAAAGATGAGAAGATTGAGAAAATAGCAGATGATGAGCCCCCTACTCCTAAGGAGGATTTTAGCATCCCTCATATTTCTGCTGCTATAGAGCATGTTTCTATTCCTGCTCCTCCCAGATCCAACTACAAGCTTGCTGCTCCAATCCCCCGCTGCTTGGCCAAGCCAAATTCAGATGAAAAGATAGTCAAGTTCTTGGAGATATCTTTGAAGCATAATGATCCCGATTGCTTTATCGTTGCTTGTATGATTGGTTGGCATACCTTTTTAGAGGTGTTATGGGATTTAGAGGTTTATCTTCTTTTGATGCCTCTCTTTGTTTTCCAGCGTGTGGGGATAGGATGAGTCATGAGGTATCGTCGAGCTCTAGACGTTAAATTAAGCACTTGTTGGGAGGTAACCCAACCGTTTTTGTTTAGTTTTTGTTTCTTTTAGTTTCTTTTTGTTTCTTTGTTTTCTTTGTTTTGTTCGGGAGTTTAGTGCAGTGTTGAGCTTGGAAGATACGGGAACTCGCGCGTTGTCCATACTACCACCATGGAGCATGTTTTTCTGTGAGTAGTGACACACATATCATCATCCCTCCAAACTTATTTTCGAACTTATGTTCTTTAATAAGTTTGGGGGAGGGGGGTGAGAGTATATATGTGTATCACTTTTATTATTTTTGTTAGCTTTATTGTTTTATCCTGCTTGGTTGGTGGTGTGTGTGTGTTTTTTTTTTTTTTGAGTTGATTAATGCTCCATAAGATTTCTGGTGAGATGCCAATGATGATTTCTGTGGGGAAAAAAATGGAATTTGATTTTCTTTGATGATTTGAGCATAATTGGAACTAATTTGCATAATTCTAGAGTGATTTTGACCTTGACTTTTGGACGTTGAATAAACCTGTGAGATTTTGAGCCATAATTGTTTATCATACACAGTTTATTCTTTGTTGTGAGTTTTGTCATGCATATGTAGTGATCTTCTAGAGTTTGCCATGGTTTCTGTGTTGAGGTTGCTGTTGTGCCCAGGATTATGAGATGATTTTAGGTCATCTTTTGTTAACCACATTATTTTTCCCAAACACTGTCCTTGAAAAATTTATCCTTTGTTATCCACTTTGAGCCTATTTAGCTTTTATTCTCTAGCCGGATGATAGGGGTGATGAAGTTTATGGGGATCCTTGTGTGGTGAGTTGTAGTGGGTAGATTGAAAAGAAGGGATGATATTGTGCTACTTTTTACTCTTATAAGCTCTAGAAGGTTGTGAAAAAAAGAAAAAAAAATTGTTGAAAAAAAGGAAAAAAAAAAGGGGAAAGAAAAATAAAAGAAAAAAGAAAAAAGTGTGAAGTCGAGTGTACATTGAGAAATTTGTTAGAAAATCGACTTTGTGTGTTGGAAATAAATGGAGAGCATAAAAGAGTGTTTAGTTCTGTATTGTGATGATTAAATCTCTTGAGTTGTATTGATTATGGTGATATAGTTGGGTGGAAGATGGAAATTTATTCCATACTTGATTTGTGAAGTTATAAGGTGTTGGTGTTCTTAATTATTTTGAGTCACTTAGCCTATATTTTCCTACCTTAACCAATGTCCCTACATTATAACCCGAATAAAAAGACTTTTTTGATCTTGGTCCTGACACACTATTAGCGATGAAGATTGTAGACGATTGACAAGCTTATGGTAAGTGATCTATATTGCATTGATTTTCGATGAGAGTATACACGTCCTATTCCATCATTGAGAGTTGAGTGAAACACATACTTGTGAGATTCAATTGTTTGGAATGTCAAGGTTGATGTTGCTATAGATTATGTTTATTGGTGAATTTTATGCTTGATTATTGGAGATTTGATAATTCTATCATTCTTTAATTTTTATGAGGCATCTATGATATAGAATTCTACCCATTCGTGTTATTGATTGTGTTCTTCTCATTATTCGAGGACGAACAATGGTTTAAGTTTGGGGGAGTTGATAACACTCATTTTTCTATGGTTTTTAGTGTTCATATAATGTCATTTTTTTAAGGAATTGAATGTTGGATGATTGTTTTGTGTTTTTATTGCTTTATCTTGTGAACTATGTTACTTGCTCGAACTTTGATGGATTTTACAGAATTTTTCGAGATGGAATTTGGAAATATTCTCAGAAATCGAAGTTGTAGTTCGTCTCAAGAGGAGTTCGTGAGCGCAATCGGATCATAAATCGGAGTTCGGACGAGAAATTTATGGCCAAAACAAGAAAGTCGCGCATAGCAGTGAATAGTGTTGACGGAAATTTCCGAATTTTCGGGAATTTTCGGGTTTTTTATATTTTCTCGTATTTTTTAGTTCTACACTGTATTTATCTCATGTGCCTATATATAGGTCCTTTCCCTGACCTATTAGACACATCTTTTACATCTCTTTACCTTTTTTCTCCATCTTTTCAGTTTTAGACTTAGACTTTTATTGTTTTCATAGATTAGCTTTATTTTCCTACAAGATTCAAGCTGTCATTCAACATTCTTTCCAGGTTTTATCTATTTCATTTATTTTAATTTCTTTCTATTTATTTATGCTTTTGATTTATTTTAGTATGTCTGGCTAGTTCGTTAATCTGAACCTAGGGTTTGTACATAGCTGATTAATTATGTGTGTATGATTTATTGATATCAATTTGCCTTCCAACTTGTGATTCGTGATTCCTGGTGCCTGTTTTCTTGTGAATTACCTGATCAATAATTTACATGTCTAGCTGTTCAGTTTGAGTCTTGAATGCGATAATTGTTCAGCCGATTCAGGAATGCATGTTATAGAAGTAGCCTTGACACTTGAATGAGATAGGTGAAACTATAGGGAGCTATTCTTTGTGTACGCTTGAGAGTTAATTTATTCCTTGGAATCTTGAATGTGAAGGGGGTAAATTAATCTACTTTCATAGGTGTTCGTTAGAGAAGCTTGTGAATAGTTCTGTGATCTCTCATCAGGGTTGGATTAAATTGGTAATTGAATCAATAGATTAAATGCATGTAATTAATTAGTAAATGTACATTCCTAGGGTTAGAATATTTTAATATTTGATTTATTTATCATTGTTTTTCTGCTGTTTAGATTTTTTATTAAGTTTAGTATTTGATTCACCGTTTTTTTTTTGCTTTGCATGTCTACTGTGAGTGTCTGTTTAGGGAATAACTAAAGTAATTTCGGTTTTACAGTCTGTGGATACGATACTCGATTGCTTATTATTTGCTACAATTGCCTGTGTTAGTTGCAGTTTTTGTTGCTAAGAAATTAGTGATCAACTATGCTCTATTCTGCTCTGCTCTGCTCTACTATGCTCTATTCTGCTCTGCTCTACTATGCTCTGATCTACTCTGTTCTGCTCTACTCTACTCTGCTCTGCCCTGCTGTAAACCCTACCCCCTCTCCTCGAAGTCCGGCAACTGCACAGCCATAGGGCTATCACCGCAGAGCTCCAGATCCCCCACCTTCTTACGCCTCCTCTGCGCTTCGATTGGACAACAACCTGACCACCACCGTGCAAATGAAGAGAATACATGTGTAACTGTTTCTGACATGGAGGAGCAGTTCGTCGGACATGGAGGAGGAAAGGCGGTGGGCGGTGGAGAGAGAGGGGACAGCGGATCTGGTGGGCGGTGGTGTTCGCCGGACATGGAAGGGGGGGAAGAGAAAGAGAATGGTTTTTTGTTTTTTTTTTCAAGTGTCAATTTTTAGTCCAAATAGACACCACGTCAGCTCGATATTACCACGTAGGCGACAAGTCAGCCATGAGCTTTACCGGAAAAAAAAAAAGTATGGAAAATTGTTCAACACATTAAGTTAAAGGAATTTTTTATTAAAAAAAAAAGTTCATGGAAAAATTGGAAATTGGGGTATAGTTCGTGGTTTTTGGCGTAATTAACCAAATAACGATATTAAAAAATTAGTAAAATTTTCGATTTTCAGAATTCGTACCAGGTAAAAATTTTCACCCTCCAAATAAATATCAGTCATAGGATGCATTGAATCAACACCTACAAATCAAATTAAGATCTCATGATATACGAGGTATCTAATTGAAACCATTCCCTATATATATATATATATATATATATATATATATATATATATATATAGGAATGGGATCATATAGATCCCAATGCTTATAATAGATCCCTAGATCCAAATCTTGACCACATATTTATGACATGTGGCGCATCAAGATGGTGACACGTGGCAAGGCGCTTCCAAGCATTCCAAGGCAAAATCTGGAGGGGTAAAATAGGAATGTAATTTTCGGATTTAATAATTAAAAAATATATATATTTTTTTAGATTTTCTCAAAATAGATATATTTTAGATGCATATTGTTTCATACAAAGATGCATAAAGTTTTCACATGAAATGCATAACTTTGAACAGAAAAATGCATTTAATTTTTCCAGTTTTGGTATTTTCACCACCCCACCCCATACCACCCCCCAATCCAGCCCACACCACCCCCCAACCCTCCCTATTACCACCCCCCAAAAATAGGCATGTTTCACATGCATATAAAATAAAACAAAAATGCATAAAGTTTTCACATAAAAATGCATTAAATTATACAAAAAATGCATTTCATTTTAATAAATCTGGTAGTTTCGCCACCCCACCCCTGCCCCACCCCACCCCCACCCCCTCCCCCCACCCCCAAAAAAAAATTTTTTTTTTTTCAAAAACTGATTTTCTGATTGCTGGCCCACCCCACCCCCCCAAAAAAAAAAAATTTTTATTTTTTTAAAAACTGATTTTCAAAAAAAAATTGGGGGGGTGGGGTGGGGTGGTGGGGGTGGGTGGGGGGGTCAGTGATCAGAAAATCAGTTTTTGAGAAAATAAAAAAAAAATTGTGGGTGGGTGGGTGGGGGGTAGGGCTGGGTCAGTGGTCAGAAAATCAGTTTTTAAAAAAATAAAAATAAAAATAAAAAATTGTGGGGGGGAGGGTAGGGGGTGGGGTTCTGGGGTGGGGTGGGGTTCTGGGGTGTGGGGGGTGGGGTTGGGGTGGGGTGAAATCTTATGCATTTTTATATGAAACTTTATGCATTTTGATATGAAAGTTCATGCATTCTCGTATGAAACTCTATGCATCTAAAATATACCTATTTTGAGAAAATCTAATTTTTTTTTTAATTTCGAAAATTGCATTCCAATTTTATCCCTCTCCAGATTTTGCCTTGAAATGCCTTGCCACGTGTCACCATCTTGATGCGCCACATGTCATAAATGTGTGATCTAGATTTGGATCTACGGATCTATTATAAGCATAGGGATCCACCGGAACCCAACCATATATATATATATATATATATATATATATATAGTTATGTTCTAGTAATTTGTTATTTTACGTGAAATGTGAGACTAATGAATAAGCCTGTATATAGTGATGAATAAGGCAGTATATAATATTAAATCACAAAATTCAAAAAATAATTAGTAAAATTTCTGCTCACTCCAGGATTCGAACCCACATAAAATTTTCCTCCTCCAAATAATTATCAGTCATACTATATGATACGTTAAATCAACACCTACAAATCAATCTAAGATCTTACCATATATGAGGGATCTCATTGGAACCATTCTATATATATATATATATATATATATATATAGGATCGCATTCTATGGAGACCACGAACTGTTGAACATTCATCAAATTATATTGAACATGTCAGAAATTTCGTTGAACATTCAACAAATTATAATGAATATTTGGAGGTTTTGGGGTTCGGCCGTGTATATGTTCAACATAAAAATTCGTTGAACGTTGGACAAAAAAAATTTAAATATATAAAAAATTATTTTTCATTTTTTTTTCCAAAAATTTTACCCATACATGTATTTTTCCTTGGAAGACATTCTATGCCACGCTAGCGCATCACATACGCACATTGTGTGATACAAATTTGGATGTATATACTACCTAAGGGAAGGGGTACTATATAATTCATTCCCTTTATACTCCCTCTGTCCACAAAAAATAGTCACTTTAATTTCTATCATTTCTTCTCTTCTCTTTATTCTATTTTAAGTTTCTAAAATTATAAAAATTTAATTAATGAAAATGTTTCATATGCATCTTAAATTAGAGATTATAACAAAATCTTTAATTTGATGTAAAAATCATAACTAATAAATTTATAATAAAAAAACTTATAATCGTTCAAAGGTATTAAAAATTAATAGAAAATAAATAAAAAATAAAAAATAAACAACTGATTTTATGTCTCCCCACGTCTACATTTTTTGCTTTGTTTTCATTTTCATTTTTTTTTTGTTTATTCTTTTTATTTTTTATTCACATGATTTTTTATAATAATAATTTTTAATGCAATTAAAGTTTAGCAACTGGTCATATAAATTTATTTAATTTTTATTTACATTATTTTTTAATAATAATAATTTTTAATGCAAATAAAGATTACCTGAAATAAAAAATTTATTTAACAGAAAAATCTAAAAAAAACCCTTGAAAGATCAAAACGCGGACTAAGGGCCGAACTTCTTCAAAACCTTTCAAACAAAAATCCAGAGGAAAAAATACCAGTAAAGAAAAAAAGAGTATCTGTATCTATTACAAAAGAAAGGAAGAAGCACCACAGGACGGAGAAAGTCCAAGTGAGCAAAACCGAAGGAGCACTGACAAAGCATAAAACTCCAAAGGAAAGGAAAACTAAAAAAGTCCAAAACCAATGGAGCCATATTCGCCCATATAAAAGCAAATAAAGTTTAGCAAATTATATAGATTTATTTTATTTTTAGTTATATTTTCTTTATTAAAGTATTTATTGTTATCTTTTTATTTTAATATTTATTTGTATTTTTTTTAATTAGTTTTGAGATATTTAAATGAGTGAATTTGAAAATAGTCACTATTCCCTAAATTTAAAAATTGGCCACTAAGATAAAAAAAAATTAAAAAATTGGCCACACTTGCCATTTTACCCTTCACATAAAAAATTGAAAAATCATCCACGAATTCACAACCAAGTCGAATTTACAACTAGCACTAATTTTAGTTGTGAATTTGAGTTTTTAAACCCGAATTCATAACCAAATAGCTAATGTTGGTTGTGAATTGGAGTTTTAAAGTTGGAATTCTCAATTAGAAATAGTGTTAGTCGTGAATTCAAGATTTAAAGTTTGAAGTCACAATTATAAATAGTGTTATCATGTTCCTCAGCGCTCGCATTATACTGTGAATGTGAGTCATACTTGGCGTTGTATGATGCGTATTTCTGAGTTAGCTGATTGTCATATTATGTGGCCCATTGGGAATGATAGGATCAGTTTCTAGGATGATATATGGTTTGAGGATCGCCCCTTGAGCTCATATAGTTATCCTAGAAATGGTCACACTTTTCCTGAATTTGTGATTTTTAGCATGATTTTGCTTGGGATGTTACTCTACTTGGGATCGTGTCCGGGGACAGCTTCCTAGGCAGACTTTGTTTGTTGATATCTGGAGTGACTGTCTCACCCCCACCATTTCTTCTCTTCAGTCGCGTGGCATCTCTCTTGCCTTCATGTGTCTGTGTTGTTTGTCCCCTCAGTTTGAGTCGTCACTCTTATCTGCATGTGTTTATGTGGAGTGTGGCTGCTTTGATTGTTTAGGCGCATTTTGACTCTCGGTTTCCTTCTGTGCACACACATTCTCACACGAGCACTGATATTGCACGTAGATTAGAGCACTGGCGGCTCGCCTTCCATAGGGAGGCCAAGAGACATATTTCTTTTCTGATTCCTTGTTTAGTTATGTGGTTCATTTGGACGGAAATGAATAGCCCCAAGCATAGGGCTACTCCTTTCCGTGCTTCTCACGCGATTTGGTAGGTTACTCATCATCTACTCCTTCTTGTTGTGGTGGGGACACTCACCGACACCCATTGGCGGGGATGCGCCCCTCCGGTTGATTTCATGCCACCAGCTCTGCCCGTGAGGAAGATTCTTCAATTCCACTATGGTACGCTGGATCCCCCTAGAGTCCTCATGGGTGAAGCTGAACATAAATTATTCTTACGACTCACAGACGCAGCTTGCTACAAGTGGAGTGGTTCGTGATCACACTGGAGCCCTTTCTATTGCTTTATGTACCCCATGTGCTGCCACTTCCAGTTTTGAGGATGGATTAGCTGCTCTGCTCGAGGCCTTAAGCTAGCTATTTCTTTCTCAGCTCATGTCTAGGTTGAGCGGAATGTTGTTGCGATCGTTGTGCTCACGTCTGCTGGGCTCCGCGGTTATGCTAGCATGTGTCATATTATTGCCTGGATCCATCAGCTTATTCAGCATCGGCGAGTTCATTTCACACACATCCATCGTGAGGCAAATCGGCCTGCTAATTTTATGGCTAGGAGAGAGGGCATCAGGTCCAGGTGTTGACTACTTTCGATTGTTTATCTACTCCTCGATATTTTCTTGCTCTGGTTAGGATGGATCAGCTTGGTTATCCTAATTTTAGATTTCGTTACCATGTTGAGAGTTGGTTGGTTCTTGGTCTGTTCCTTGTTTTGGTGTTGTTTCCTTTGTCCTCTGGATATAGTCCTTTTTGGACAATATCTATGTATGATTTTGATTTGTTTGTTTTCTATATTTCCCTATGGTTTCTGTTGGGCGTGGTCACTTTTGGGCAAGGTCATGTATGGATAGGGGTGAGCATCGGTAGGTTCAGCCGGCCGACCGACCAGAAAACAAGAAACCGATCAAATCGATGGTTAAAAAAAAGCCCCGACCGGCTGAGTTCAAAAATATACACCAACCGAAAACTAAACCGTTGAAATGTTGGTTTCCGATCGACCGAAGCAAATCGGCCGTTCCTACTACTGATTTGTATCTCTGCCGCTCATCCTCTCTTCTAACTCTAAATCTTGAGTGAAATATTTATGAATCTAAAGTGAAATACCTTAGGACTGAAAAAAAGGCAAAGGTGACAGGGGAGGAGGAAGGCGCAGCGGCACTGGGAGCAACGGCCGGCGTGGGCGGAGGGCAGAGCCAGAGCACAGGGCGGCGCGGGGCGGGATAGCTAACTGAACTCAAAAAAATGTAGCGGGAGGGCGAAAGAAATAGGAACAGCAGCTGTTGTCTGCTGCGACTCTCGGTGTGGCCGGCTGTAGGTAAAGGTTGTCTCGTCTGGACGGCGGTCGGCGAGGTCAATTGAGAGGAGAAGTGGAGGCGACGAGAAATGAAGGAGAGAAGAGACGCGTAACTTCAGATTTGGGAATAGAATGAAATCTGAATAGAGACACGTTAGGGTTTGGGGAGGGGGGAAATTAATACTATTAAATATAATCGGTCGGTTCAGTTTTCAATCGACCAAATACAGAAAAACCGAACCGACCGATAAAATCGAAAATTCTATAAAAAAAATGGGCCGAACCGGCAGACCACTATCAAAAAAACCGACCAAAAACCGATCGGTTCGGTCATTTTTCAATCAATTTTTTCGGCCGGTTCAGTTTCTGCTCTATGTATGGAATTTTTGTTGATGTTTTATTTACAGGTTAGGGGTTTGCCTAACCACCCACCCTTCGAGTGTTTGGTTCTTTTTTTTTCTAAAAACAGAACTAGAAATATTGTTGGTCGTGAATTTAAGGTTTAAAAACTCAAATTCACGACTAGCATTATTTCTAGTTGTGAATTCAAACCAGCAATAGAGTTCGTTGTGAATTCATCAAATTGGTTGTTAATTCTAATTTTAAAACTCGAATTCACAAGTAAAACAACTAGTTGTGAATTCGAGATTTTAAACTCGAATTCACAACTAACACTAATTACTCAGTTGTGAATTCATCAAACAGGTTGTTAATTCTAATTCTAAAACTCGAATTCAAAACTAAAACAACTAGTTGTGAATTCGAACTTTAAACTCGAATTCACAACCGGCACTAATGACTCGGTTGTGAATTCATCAACTGGTTGTGAATTCTAATTGTAGTTGTGAATTCATAGATCTTGTTGTGAATTCAAGAACATTAAATTATGAATTCATAGATATGGTCATGAATTGCAAAACATTAATCAATTATCACTAGCAAAATTAGACAATAGAAATTAAAGGGCAAATTTAATAATATTTTAGTTACTCATTCATTCATCATCAGCAACAAACTCGATTATCACTCTACGGCGGCGTGGTGGACCCCGCGCGTCCTTCTCCTCTGCCTTGTGCTATTCATCGATCGTCGGCGCAGGCCCCGGAGCGGCCCTAACTCTCCAGATCTGGCCTTCACTGTTTCAAGCATCCGCTTACCAATTTCCTTTGAATAAACCTGCAAAATCTCGATCTTGTTGTAATTAGTGGACGTCGCTGCCATCTCCTATAGCCTGAGCAAGATGTCGAGATCATGGCGTTGATCCATGGATAATATTATCCATCCTTGAAGTGAAAATAAAGAAGGAAAAATGGTGAACATCTCTTTTGTGTCAAATGTTAGAAAAGATATGAGACATTCTAAGGCATAAATTTTGTTATCCATCATTTTCCATGGATAAATTTATCCATCAAATTAATCGCAACCTTAATTAACTTATTAATTTTGTTGGACCACACTTAATCAAAACATAATTTTTGGGTCCCCTGAGGGTTTAAAGGACAGGTGTATGGGGGAGGGGGAGAATACACCTGTAGGCTATTTTTCGGAGGTTACTTAAAATCAACACTTTTGTACTGAAAGACAGTTTTATTGCTTTAAAAATGCGTGCTTCAGTTAACAAGAGGGCGACTGATACTGAAACAGAGGTTCAGTGGGTGACTTCAGTCAATCGAACTGGTCAATTAACTTTAGTCCAAGTAAGGCTTCAGTTGTAAGTAAAACAGAGTAGAGTTATTTATCTAACTGATTATCAAAAGATTGATCAGTTAAACCTATAACTCAAGCAGCGGAATATTAAACTTAGTGAAATAGCCTTGAAAGATTTTCTTCACAGAGAATCCCTTAGTTATTCTTTTCAGTTAGTCAGTATTATAGAAACAAAGATATGCGCAGATACTGAAAATAAAAGCAAGTAAGAACACAAGGGATTGTTACGTGGTTCGGAAAACAACGTTCCTACATCCACGGCTAGATGATCAATCTGACGAATATTCTGGCATATGCTTATGGGTGTATAGAAAACCTAGCTACGATGCTTACGGGTGCAACGCAAACTTAACTGCAATACTTACGGGTGCAAAGTGACCTATACTGATAAGAAAAACACCTTACCGCAACCAACTCACTGAGTTGGATTTTCATACTTAGCTTGAGGGTGCTAAGCAACCTAACTGTTTAGTTTACTGGTACTAAACAACCACTGAGCTCGGTCTAAGTCTCAACCTCGAATACAAACACTCTTCTCGCTCTTTTGAAAATGGGGTATTATAATATACCAACTAGGATTACTGAGTACAGAATCTAAAGTAATCAGTAACTAGGCTAATGATCTTTCTATGTGAATTTCCTACTTATACTAAGAGAGTTTAGGTAATAACTAGAACTGATTTTACAACAGTGAGATACTCTCTTCATCGATTCAATACTTAAGGAATATCGAGCTCTATTTGATTTTCTACTGAAGCTTTGGCATTGAGGATTGAATCAAAACCTTTACTTTTTTTTTCTTCAACTCTCTCATTTCACACCTTTCTTGAGAAATCTTCTAAGCTATTTATAGGCATCTCTGAGGAATAGATCCGTTGGCGGAGATCTTCTTCTTCAAATCCTACCGTTGGAGATAACGTCTTTATTTTTGCTCAGGTACTGGAAAGGACATTATTCTAAAGTCAATGCTTCTGACTTCTTCATTAATTGTGGCGTGTCTTGGAAGTTATTCATGTGGCCTTTCTTTCTTCAGTCATTCTTGATGCAGTTTCCTTCAGTTAAGAGCTTTCAGTTGAGTCTGCATCTTCCACGTATTCTAGACTCGTGTGGAGCCTTTATGTCAAACACTTCTTCAGTCGAGATGATGTCTTCAGTTATTTTAGCTTTCTTGATCCCTCTAGCTATAAAAAGAACTAAGACAGTTAGGATCATAGGAGCATCATCAGCTAGAGTGTGCATTTGGGTGGTTTTGGTATCATCAAAACAAAAGGGTTTAAATATATCTTTATTTTTACAACAATTTCCCCTTTTTGATGATGCCAAAACCTTGCACAAGAGATTCTAAAGCACAGGCAACTCATATGACTGAAAAGTATAAGCAGATAGAACATACACGCATTTAACAAAACAACCTCAGCAGGATGAGATAACAGAACACAGAAGAAAGCATGCCAGACATTTGACAAGAAATCAATGGTAACAAGAGACAAAAGAGCTTGTATTTAAATAAATATAAGAAAATGCTTATCAAAGAGTACATTGCACTTAGCAGGTGAAAATTTTACTTACTGCCTAAGGCAATTGTACAAGCAAACCTATAAACTCTATGGTTTAACGTGGTAGAGTTGGTTGAGGGCATTTCTCCATTGAGCGTAGAGTTTTGGATCAGTGATTCTCCAAATTTCACTTATGCTTCATACTTCACATTCAATAATGACTCTATCAGTGAGTCCTTTTCATCTTGGAGGCGTGATGATGTTGAGAAGCGGATGAGGAACAAAGGCCATCTTAGCTGCTTTCCTTGCTTGTTCCAGTCGTTTGAATTGAGCTTGATCATCCCAATTTCTCATGAAGAATTTACAAGCATCAGACTCATGTTTCTTCTGATTGAACTTGGCAACTATGATCCACTTGGTGAATATTTCTTTTATTCTTATCGACCAGTCACTTATCTCTTTTGGAACCCAGGTGTCAGGGTTCTTCAGTTGATTTCCATGAAGATAGGAAATGAGAAGCCCTGAGTCCTGATAAGCTTGAAGCTCTTGATGTAGCCTTGGTGTGAATGGTGGGGCAATCTTGCTCAGTTCCAATCATCTCCTATACTGATGTAGGCTCTCATCATCATCACTTCTTTGTCTCTTCTTCAATTGATCTTGAGATGTAGACTTGTAGGCCAATCCAGTTTCAGTTGAAGCTTGCTTCCCTTTGTCTTTGGCTATGAGCTTGGTCTGGATAGACTCCATTATTTCTTCAATTTCTTGAGCTGGAGAATCAGAGCTCTTCAGGGGTCGCAGACTTCCTTTTCTTTTCTCTTCAGTTGGCCTTTCATTTATCATTTCCCCCTTTTTGGCATCATCAAAAAGATGAGCCTCGGGAACCCACTGTGGGTTAGAGCATCTTCGTGCATTACTGGTGTTGGCGTGATCAGCAGTAGACTGTATCTCGTTGACACTTCTTTCCAGAGATTGTAGTCTTTTCTGCATCGGTAGTATCTCTTGCACTGTAAAGGCATGAAGAGCATTTCTCACTGATTAATTGACTTCTTGTTCAGTGATGAACGAAGTAATCTTGTGGCACAGATGGTTGAGCTGTGCGTTGATCTCCATATACCTCTCAAACTCCCTCTAATTTGCTTCAGTATGCTCTTGGTTAGTGATTTATGCTTAATTGTTCTAATTTTAGGGGTTTGCATGTGCATATTTTAAATTAAATCTTCTGGAAATTGGTGCGTTTTATGGTTTGTTTGATGCTTTGCAGGAGATTTGGGTTTATAGATGGAAGAATGCAATTATGGAGATTTTTGGGCTAAAAATGGTGTTTTTAGCAGACATCGACATAGCAGAGCTAAGTGCCAAAGTCAAAGTCAGCGCTACTGCAGTCAAAGTCAGCGCTACTGCAGTCAGCGCTGCCGTAGCAGAGCTAAGTGCCAAAGTCAAAGTCAGCGCTACTGCAGTCAAAGTCAGCGCTACTGCAGTCAGCGCTGCCGAATCCAGCTCCACCCATTCTTGCCAGCGCTGACCATTTTCAGCTTCGCCCATTCTTGCCAGCGCTGACCATTTTCAGCTCCGCCCAATCTTGCCAGCGCTGACCATTTTCAGCTCCACCCATTCTTGTCAGCGCTGGCCATTTTCAACTCAGCTCATAACTGCCAGCGCTGACCATTTTCAGCTCCGCCCATAAATGCCAGCGCTGACTACTTTCCAGCTCCACCTATTTCGCCAACGCGCTGACTACCTTTCCCAAGCATAATCATAAGAGTTCACTTTCCAGAGCTATGTTTATTCTTTCCAGCTTCGCATATTCTTGCCAGCACCATTACTTTCCAACTATGTTTATTCTTGCCAGCGCTGCCGCATGTGTATCTAGCTATGCTTATTCTCATCAGAGCTAGGTCTATAAATAGGGTTTCATTTCTATTGTAAAATCATCTATCTTTTGCTATAGTTGTAGACTCCATCCTTGAGATCTCTTGGCATCCGAAATTTAGAATTTATTGCTTTCATAGTTCTTTTTCATAGTATTGAAAATTCATTGTTTTTAGTTAGTTTTCGATTTAGTTAAGTTTTTAGTTATTTATTGGATTGTGATTGCGTGACACAATTACACGTTCAAGATATTTACGGTATTTCGCATTTCAATTGAATTTATTTTCGTTTAATCATGTTTATGTTTTTAGTTCATGTTTATGCTTTCTTTTTAATTATGCAATTTAAATTATGCACTTTAGTTTCATGCCTAGATTAGTTTTATTTTTAATTTACAAGTACTTAATTTCTTAAGTTAGATTTTATTTAAGTTGTTTTAATTCTGCCTAGGGTTAATAATTTAATTCGCCTAGTAATTTTACAATTTGGTTTTAATTCAGTTTTAAGTTTCAGTTCTAGATTAATAATCAAACTCTTTACTGCTTTCTTTTATTATTTCCCACGATACTACTAGAAGCCCTTTAAGACTTTCCTTGAGAGATGACACTGGGTCAACTTACCATCACTAGAATGTCCTTGTTCTATTGCAAGTCAAACTAGAGGTGTTCTAGGTTGAGTCAGTTAGCGTACATTACTTGATCAGTAAGTCGTGGAAAGTTCTCGATGGTTGGTAACATAGTCTTGATGTGAGTGAAGAGACTCTATTGCACTGCTTCTAATTGGTTATCTACAAATCGTAGGTATTGACCGACCATGCGCTTCTCACTTGCGGAGTCCATAAAAAGGTCTTCGACAAGGATTCCCACTTTGCGAAGTCTTCGAACTTGTTGTGCTGCATATGTGGTCCTTTATTCAAGTTTCTTTTGGAGATCTTTGATCTGTTGTTGTTGCGCTAAGATCAGTTTCTCCAGGTAGGACTTCTTCACCGTTTTGAATGGAGTGATTGCCTTTGAACTGATGAATTCCCCCTCAGTTGTAGGCATCTCTTTAGCAGTAGCATAAGTGAAGGATGAGACTTCAATTGGCTTCTGATCAGTTTCAGTTGAGCCCTTGTCCCCTTGGTGTTTCTCAGTTGATGATGGTTGATAATTAGTTGAGGTTGAGTTGGTCGGCATTGCCTTGGATGAATCATCCTCAGTTGGCAAACCAGCAGCGATCATTTTACGAGTTTCAGTGGATATATCCTCAGTTGTCATATCGACTATGGGAACATTAGTTTCAGTCGAGTTCCTTCTCGTGTCCATGTCTTCAGTGGATATTTTCTCCATGATGTCTTCATCTTCTAGAGCATCATCCACTTCGTCTTCTTCCTCCTCAGAGGTATCTTCAGTATCTTCTAAGGACCAGTCGAATATGCCAACAAGGGCTACATCATCATCATCAGCAGCTTCCAAATGCTGTGCTTCTTTGGTGTCACTTTTTAACTGAAGATTTCTTTGTTTTGATGTAGCATTTCATCAGTGTGCTTCTCATCTTCAGTTTCTTCAGTCACAGTAACATTGTGACCAGCAAGGGTGAGAGTGGATGTTTCTCCTTGATCCACGGCCTCTTGTCAAATTTACATTTTCTCCAAAGCATGCAAGTCATCCCATAAGCTCGTGGGGCCAAATCTCCTTGAGATTCTTGAGTCCATGATAAGAGAGTTGGACTCAGACTTTTTGCTATAAAGATATTTGTCAGGGGTCCCAGAGACTTTCTGCGTGAATGGGTGGAGGAGTGGATTGATCACGTCGGAGTGGGGTTGGAAAGGTTGCGGAGTAGCAGTTTGATTCAAAGGGGACTGCTGCAACCTTCGTTGTGTGGGGGATTCTACACGATCTTCTTTCTGCTGACTCCCATTTGGCGAGGTGACACAGAACGTGTCAGCAGGAAAATGATTGTAAAAAGACAAATGTAGGGGCGACCTAGCACATGCATTTGGTACAAACTCCAGCCCTACATCCTAGGATAATGATTCCTCCCGAACCACTCTTGTCTCCAAGTCACTTGGAGATGAGAAATGGTCTATCTCAGCCACCGACTGCGTAGGATACTCCTGCAGAACGGATTGTTCAATAGTTGGATGGTTTGACATCCCAGATAGGTTGGATGAAGCTTATTTCTCCTGGGGATGTTCATTAGGTAAGATTTGTGACCTTGAGGCGGTCATTAGGATGGATTTGAAACATTTGTATGGGTCACGTCTGGAGTGCGACGCACACGATTGGTTTGGATCTTCAATCTTTAATGCTTCTGTCCTCTGCTCCGATGAGCTTTCATCTTCTTTGATGAGATGATGATCTTTTGATTTTCGATCATCACCATCCTTCCATCGAATAAGTACCTTTTCTTGTTCTGGATTCATCAAAACTTCCTTTCTGAAAGGTTTAGAAAGTATCTCACACGTATTTCATGGATATGAAAGGTTAGTCCGATGAGAGAAATTTTCAAAGAGGAATTTTCAGAGAAATAGAAAATTTTCTAAGCAAAGGAGAGACTAAAGAGAGAACGTAAAAATGCATGGCTAAATAGTGTGGAAGGTGAAAAGGCATAAGGGTAAATGATTTGATAGCGGCGGTTCGGATTTGGCTATTAAATTCGATTAAAGAGAATTTTCGCGTCCGCATTAAGTAATCGTCTAGATCGTGAGCCAAAAAAGGTGGAGCAAGTTAATACGTGCTGACGTGGGTGAACAGTAGAAAGATTTTGAAAATCTTTTTATCTGATAAGTTGCAAAAAGGGTGGGTTAAAATTCGCACTTTTAGTTGAAAATATATCTTTCAACATTACTACGACAATACATAGGATATTTGGAATAGAAACACTTACTCATCGACTGAATGTTGTAATCAGTCGATACCTCTTATGAAATCCTTGGTGGCTTCCTCTAGTTCCCCCTTAACTGATGATGGGTTAAGTTTGACTGATGATTGTTCAGTTGCAATTACTGAACATTCTTTCAGTTGAAGAACTTCTTTAGATGATTGATAGATGCAGCTGGTAGATTTGACTTTCCTTTTTGATCCTTCAGTTGCATTTCTGACATCTTCTGAAGTGGTTCTTGATCAGCTCTTTTTTCTTCAGATTTGATGTAACTTGGTTTCTGATGGAGCTTTCGTCTTCCGGCTGAATGAGTGTGTGTGAATGGACTTGGTGCAATTTGCTTCCTCATTTATTTGCCTGTCCTTGATTATTGAACATCCCTTCAAGTAAAAGAGCAATCTTATCTCGATGACAATACTACGAGAAATCCATTAGACGTAAAATCTTTAGAGCAGAGATTTCTTTCTGATGACTAATCTGGTCATCGGTGTGAATCGACTTTTTTCTTGACTTCAGTCGTTGAGTCGTTCATGGTGAGAGAGAGAGAGAGAACTGAAAGAGCGAGTTAGTGACTATGTAAAAAGCAGATATCACAGACAGGTAAGTGCACATAGCACATAGAGAAAAGAAAATTTCGAAACTCTTGAAAATCTTTTGACAACCCATCTGAATGGGATCTAACTCAGTCGAACTGGATCAAAATAAATTGTTCTTTCAAACAACCTGCTCTGATACCAATTGTTGGGTCCCCTGAGGATTGAAACGACAGATGTATGGGGGGGAATACACTTGTAGGCTATTTTTCGGAGGTTACTCAAAATCAACACTTTTGAACTGAAAGACAATTTTACTATTTTGAAAATGTATGCTTCAGTTAACAAGAGGTGGGCGACTGATACTGAAACAGAGGTTCAGTGGGTGACTTCAGTTAATCGAACTAGTCAATTAACTTTAGTCCAAGTAAGGCTTCAGTCGTAAGTAAAACAGAGTAAAGTTATTTATCTAACTGATTATCGAAAGATTGATCAGTTAAACATATAACTCTAGCAGCGAAATATTAAACTTAGTGAAATAGCCTTGAAAGATTTTCTTCACAGAGAATCCCTTAGTTATTCTTTTCAGTTAGTCAGTATTAAACTTAGATATGTGCAGATAGTGAAAATAAAAGCAAGTAAGAACACAAGGGATTTTTGCGTGGTTCGAAAAATAACGTTCCTACATCCACGGCCAGATGATCAATCTGACGAATATTCTGGGCATATGCTTACGGGTGCATAGCAAACCTATCCACGATGCTTACGGGTGCAAACACAAACCTAACTGCAATGCTTACAGGTGCAAAGCGACCTGTACTGATAAGAAAAATATCTTACAGCAACCAACTCACTGAGTTGGATTTTCATACTTAGTTTGCGGGTGCTAAGAAACCTAACTGTTTAGTTTACTGGTACTAAACAACCACTGAGCTCGGTCTAAGTCTCAACCTCGAATACAAACACTCTTCTCGCTCTTTTGAAAAGGGCGTATTGTAATATACCAACTAGGATTACTGAGTACAGAATCTCAAGTAATCAGTAACTAGGCTAATGATCTTTCTATGTGCATTTCCTAGTTATACTAAGAGAGTTTAGGTAATCAGTAGAACTGATTTTACAACAGTGAGGTACTCTCTTCATTGATTCAATACTTAAGGAATATTGAGCTCTATTTGATTTTCTGCTGAAGCTTTGGTATTGAGGATTGAATCGGAACCTTTCCTTTTTTTTTCTTCACCTCTCTCATTTCACACCTTTCTTGAGAGATCTTCTAAGCTATTTATAGGCATCTCTGAGGAATAGATCCGTTGACGGAGATCTTCTTCTTGAAATCCTACCGTTGGAGATAACATCTTTATTCTTGGTCAGGTACTGGAAACGACATTCTTCTAAAGTCAATGCTTCTGACTTCTTCATTAACTGCGGCGTGTCTTGGAAGTTATTCATGTGGCCTTTCTTTCTTCAGTCATTTTTGATGTAGTTTCTTTCAGTTAGGAGCTTTCAGTTGAGTCTGCATCTTCCGCGTGTTCTAGACTCGTGTGGAGCCTTTATGTCAAACACTTCTTCAATCGAGATGATGTCTTCAGTTACTTTAGCTTTCTTGATCCGTCTAGCCATAAAAAGAACTAAGACAGTTTGGATCATAGGAGCATCATCAGCTAGAGTGTGCCTTCGGGTGGTTTTGGTATCATCAAAATATAAGGATTTAAATATATCTTTCTTTTCTCAACAATAACAATCCCCTTCTTAATCTCCGTGCCCAGACGAATGTGACCGCTTTTAATGGGACGAAGGAAGTAATATTTTAATATTTTTATGTAATTTAAAAAAATTTAAATAATAAAATATACCGTGCTCCTTGCATTGCATGGGAGGCGTACTAGTTGGGTCGGAAAAGCGAGAGTGAGGGTGACTTATAATTAAACTATTTGTGCCCATGGCTTTTGAATTTGGTGTATTGATTTTGTAAATTATTGTTTTTTATTGATTTTGTAAATTTCTTTAGTTTTAACAGATTAATCATAGTTTTCATATAATCGTTCTCTTACACACATATGTGTCTAATGAAAAAGTCTTTTCAAGCTAAAAAAATTATTTAAATCTTATTCAATTCAATTACTATAGAATACACATAAAACATATTAAAAAAGGTTTAACCGATTGAATTTAACCCACAGGGCCATACCAAGTAAATATGGGGTGTCTAAGACAAAGACATGATTGAACTCCTAACTAAGTAAAATGGGCAAAAATGTTTGCCTAGCTGTGTTTTATCGAACTTTTATACTTAAGATGTTGTAATAATATATATAATCTAAATCATCACTAGCAATGAAGGAAAAAATATATCAATTAGAGCACCCATAGTGGGTGACCCGATAGCCCCCACTCGAGTCACCCACACATCGGGTCACCCACTCCAGAAGGCGGCGACTCAAGGGTGCCCCGATCTATCGGGGCTGGCCTGATGTTGTTTGGGGAAGGCGCACGAGCTTATATTAAAAAAATCAAATTTAAAAAAAAAAGGTCGTTGCTGATTTAAAAAAAAATCGATAAACGGCGAATGACCGTTTTAACTTCTTTTTTTCTTTTTTCTTTCTTCTTTATATTCTCTTCTTCTTCGTCCATCTTCTTCCATCTTCTTCTATCTTCTTTCATCTTTTTCTATCTTCTCTCTCAATTTCTCTATAAAAAAATGGATCAATACAATCCAACCTGATACGACCCAAATTGGATTCCCGACCTCTCCGGCGGAGGTGACTATCATCCCGATTTAGCGGGTATCAACATGGAGGAGGAACCTCGTCAAAGTGGTGAGGAGGAGACACCGGCCGCTCACAGTGCGTCGAAGCCCAAGAAAGAAGGGCGGCGGAAGGCTATGGCCTTCAAAGAGAAGGTGCCGGCTCCTATGCTGGAGGAAGGAAGAGCCGGTCAGCAGACCTACACCTTCAAGGAGACAGACCTTATTATCCGTGTTTGGGCAGAGGAGATCAACGATGCCGTCCGGGGTGTCGATCAAAAGAGAGAGGCCTATTGGGGCCGGATTCTAGACCGAGTGGACGCCATCCTCGGCGTCGCCTTCAAACCCCGCCAAATAAAGGGACACTTCGCCCGAGTGGCTGCGGAGGTGAAGTTGTGGGAGAATGTTTGGGTGGAGGTTTGCGCGAAGTGGCCTCCCGGCCATTCTGACGACATGCTCCAACAGAAAGCCCAAGTCATCTTCCAAGGTAAGAGCCCAACTTCTGGCCCCTTCAACTACTGGAATGCGTGGAGGACGCTCTGAGTCAACCGGAGGTTCAAGTCCTGTACCTTGAGGGCGACGTCCATTCCTCCAAGAGGACGAAGACATCGGAGACGGGCGACTTCACCACCTCGGCGTCGGGCGAGGAGATCACGTCTTCCCAACCAATTGGAAACAAGGCGGCGGCGAGGGCGGCGAAGGGGAAGGGGAAGGCGTCGCAAAGCTCGGAGCCTCCACCGCAATACAAGGAGAGGTTGGATTGATTAGACGACAAGCTAGAAAAAATCATCGGTGAGTACGCCAAGAAGAACGAGCTGAAGAGGGAGATCCACGACGATCGAATCTTAATCATGAAGACTTCCGACATGACTCCGAAGCAACTAGAATGGCACAAGCAACGGGTGGCGGAGATCCTAACTCGGCGAAGGGGCGGTGGAGACTAGATAGGTTTTAATTATGTAATTTTTAATTATGTTTTTAGGTTTTAATTAAGTAATTTTAAATTATGTCTTTAGGTTTTTTTTAATGTAATTTTTAGGATTTTTAAAATTAATGAAGTTTAATTTTAAGTAAATTGTGTTATTTAAATGTGTGCAATTAAAATTATAATGGATGGCGCTAATGATGGGCAGTACAAATTCCCCGCCAATGAAGTTCAAGCAGCCACCACGAACACCTATTATTTGTGATGTTAATGGCCACGTTGGTTAGTTGACATAACAGATCTTGATACGAATGGTATAAATTCCTACAATTTCATTCAAAACCTTCTTATATTTGCATTTGTATCTCATAATTCTCGTAAATCTCGAACGGAAGTATATCAGGAGAAGAGGATATTGATGGCGGCTTACTTGTGTCACCGTAGACGGACAAAGATAGCAGCTTGGAGGTGCAATTTAGAAAGTAGGATTTCAAATAGAGATTAATAGCGAAAGTGAGGAAAAGAGAGGGAGACCGTGTTTTTTTGTAGGATAATGCGAGGGTACTTCAATCTGAAATAGCTAATATTGACTACATATTATTGAAATAATGTTGGGTGAACAACTATTGATTTTCACTATCCTGAATGAATATTTTCACTACAAAAAATAGCCAAAATACCGAGAAAATTACCGACGGCAAGGCAGCCCTCGGTAATTACCGACGGTAAAAAAGGCGGGTCAATTTTGATATAGTTACCGGCGAAAATTTGGCTGGCTCATTCCCGCTAAATTCACCGATGACATTACCAAGGAAAATATCCCTCGATAAATTACCGACGGCACCTGCCCTCGGTAAATCCTATTGATGAATATAAATATACTCAATCATCTTATTTATCAATTACGCAAAGTAAATAAACACTTACTATATTATGAACTCTAATCATCTCTCCTTCTTATTATTGAACAAGAAATTAATTTTTTTCAACAGTGAAAATAGTAAAGATTCAACAAGACAACAAAATATTATTGGCAATATCATTTTCTGTGGAGATAAATTAGATGAGGTTTCTCATGTGTACGTTGGTACAATGCAAATTATTCATATAATCCCTCCGTCCACGAAAAATTTGTCATAATTTAATTTTCGACTCATCTACAAAAAATTTGTCACTTTCACTTATAATAGTAGAGTCAACACCACTTTACTCACATTTAAAATGAGATCCTTACTCCATTAATAAATTCATTCACATTTTATTAAAACTCGTATCGTCCACAATGTGTGGTAAATATTATACGGAGAAAGTACTTTAATAAGATCCTTGTAAGTATCCTATTAGAATGTCTACTAAAATAGGGTTAATGGTTGCTTTTACCCATTCTCAAAGACAAAAATTAAAAAAAAAAAAAAAATTACTCACTTTAAAAAGAAAATAATAAAAACTACCCATTTTGAGCTTGAAAGGACAATGTTACCCTTACTTAATTCACAAAATTTGCTGAAATCACGAACTTTACTCGACATGCTCGACTAATGCATGTCTAGAATTAGTGGTAAATATACTAATGCTCGATCATTTCCAGTCGAATATATCAAGCATTAGCGTATTTGTCATAAATATATTAATGTTCGACTTCTGCGAGTCAAGCATTAATGGTAAATACACTGATGCTCAACATGCTCGACCATTGCGAGTCGAGCATTCGAACATTAGTATTCGAGCATTCTTAGGAAATACACTAATGCTCTATATTTGTCGATTACAAGTCGAGCATCAATGCAAAATATACTAATGCTCGACATCGAGCATTATAAGGGTAAAAATGTCCTAAATGGGTATAATTATATATTTTATACAAAGTGAGTATTTTTTAGGTTTTATCTTTCAAAAATTATTTTGCCTCAATAAAATATTTATAAGTGTCATATTAAAGTATATAAGTGGACTGTATAGTAGGACCAGTCCCACACAAAAATTTGTATTATAAATTACTCCCTCCGTCCACAAAGAGTGTGTGGTGGAGTGGAGGACACGGATTCTAATGAAAAAATTGGAAGATGTGATGTTAGTGTTAAATGGTAGTATTGGGCCCACCAAATTGTAAAAGTAAAGTATGGGTATTTTGTAAATATTGAGTGTGAATGAGGTTTAAAATATAAAGGGAGTTTCTAAAAAAGAAAAACACACAATCTTTATGGACGGACAAAAATAATAATAAACATACAATTTTTGTGGTCAGAGGGAGTATTTTGATGCTAAAAGAATAAAAATTATAATGCTAAAAACCCAATTAGCTTTACGAGCGATTAGACTGATAAAGTACACCTTTCGTTGTCTTGAATTGGTTGGAGGCTTGGAGCTAGCTAGAAATTTGACTGCACAGTCAACCTATTTAAAAATATTAAATAAAAAGTTTTGATATGTGGCTGAATTACGTTAAACTTTAGGGATAATGGTATTTCAATTTTTTGTGGAAAACAAATTGTCAAGTTTCTGATAATAGCTCTCCATATTCATAATAATTAAGGGTTTTATTTGAATCCTTTTATATTAGATTCAATATATTGGTAAAAATGAAAAGTTCTGTACTTAAAAATATACCGAATTAAGACACGCGATAAACACGTCTATTTCATCACATGCGCAACAAGTACCTAAATAATTAAGATAAAGCTTGTATGTTCTTAAAGTGGATTTAAATTTGATCATAATTATAATTTTTAATTTACATATATCATCTATCTCTTCTCTTGACACTTTCTTATTAAGTTTCACTATAACATTCTGATCTGATTGTAATGCCCCTTAACAAAAAAATCCATTTGTTTTATCATTTTATATATTTTATATAATATAGATATAAACTTTGTTGATTATTTTTAATATTATCAATAATTTCAAGTCGATATTCAGTCCCTACATGATTAGAGACACCATTTTTGAAGCATTACAATTATAAGATACGCATACTATAGGTTGCGTTCAACGAAGAACACGAACACGCCCATGTTCATCAAATTATATTGAAAATATTAGTTATTTGAATTTTTGGGGTTCTGAGATTCGACCTCCCTACATGTTCAACATAAAAATCCGTTGAACATGGCGTAAATAAATGTTGACCGTTAGATTAAATAAGATCAACGGTTGAGATTTGTTCTATGTTCTTTGAATATTTAGTGTTCTTCATTGAACTCTTCCCCGCACACTATTACAAAAATAATTAAATGAAGTATTAACAAACAATAAGTTTAATGCCAACTCGTGAGTACCTCCTTAACGCCACTAAAGTAAAATCTAAGTACGTAGATGTTTTAGGAATTCTTTCTATTTTAATATTTTTATTATTAATCTAATTAGGATTTGTTTACATTGAATTTATAATTTTTAATTAATGATTGTTATAAGGGCTCATCAATTCATAATCAGAAAATGTATTTCTTTAAACCAATTTAAGAGTTTGGTAAATAATACTAGTATTAATTAAGGTCCATTATATAATAATTATCTTTATTTTAATGGTGGAACTCAATCGAAAACAGAAGATTTGAAAGCTGAGATTTATTAGAAGAATTGATTTTGTTTAAACAA
This sequence comes from Salvia miltiorrhiza, assembly GCF_028751815.1. NCBI lineage: Eukaryota > Viridiplantae > Streptophyta > Magnoliopsida > Lamiales > Lamiaceae > Salvia > Salvia miltiorrhiza. The sequence continues at coordinate 29,164,791 of NC_080388.1, read as the reverse complement.
GTTGATATTAAAATTAGTAAGGTTGATTTAACGAAAAAAAAGATAATGAAAAAAATGGTCGAGTCGTGTCCTGTGTGGAGATATAGTACGTCGTCAATTCGAGGATTTCACCACCCCACTTCCCCCCTCACACTTATCCTTCGTCTTATCACAATATTTCTGTTTGCCTGTGGGTCGCCATGCGGGCCCCCACACCTCCACGTGTCCCGCTCTCATTCGCCTCCACATCACGTGCGTGTCGGTCTATTAATCGCCTAATTTTCAGTTCTCAATTCCTAATGGCGTCACCATTAAGCCCTAATCCCCTCCCTCTCAACCACCCAGGTAAATTACGCCCCCCCTGACGTGGCGCGATATCACTGGAGGATCGCATAACGTCAGGGGGCGCGCAACGCAGCACCGCGCCACAGCGTAGCATATTTGAGCGTATATACGGTTTATAAGAAAAAGCAGAGGCTGTAGCCAACTACAAAACCCATAACATATTTGTAGCTCATGGTATTTCACTTTTTATTATTTTGTTTTTGTCTTGCTTTATTGTGTTGTACCATTGCCATGCTCCTGCTAGTCCTCTCTCCCCTCTCTCATCAAACTCTTGAATAATCACTGGGAATTAAGATTAATCTACTCCAAATTGGGAGTGATAGTGATAATCGATCAAATATAAGATCATATCGATGGAGAGCACCGATTCATCTACCGGGTCGCAGCAGCCGCAGCTGCCGCCGGGGTTCCGGTTCCACCCCACCGACGAGGAGCTGGTGGTGCACTACCTGAAGAAGAAGGTGGCCTCCGCCCCTTTGCCCGTCGCCATCATCGCCGAAGTCGATCTCTACAAGTTTGATCCATGGGAGCTCCCAGGTAAATCACATAATATTAATTTTGTGTTATTCAAATTGATAAACTCATTTTCCTCAAAAAAAAAAAAAAAAAAGAATAACTCGATAAGAAACTCCAGGCAAGGCTATATTTGGAGAGCAGGAATGGTACTTCTTCAGCCCTCGTGACCGCAAGTACCCGAACGGGGCGCGGCCGAACCGGGCCGCGACGTCCGGGTACTGGAAGGCGACGGGGACCGACAAGCCGGTGATGACGGGCGGCGGGACGCAGAAGGTCGGGGTGAAGAAAGCCCTGGTTTTCTACGGAGGAAAGCCACCCAAAGGGATCAAGACCAACTGGATCATGCATGAGTACAGGCTCGTAGACAACAAGCCTAGCTCCAAGCCTCCCGGTTGTGATTTCGTCAACAAAAAGGGATCTCTAAGGGTAACTTTCTGTCTGTGACTGTGACTGTGACTGTCTCTCTCTATATATATATTTGATGATGATTAATGGTGATGATGGCGCAGCTGGACGACTGGGTTCTATGTCGGATATACAAGAAGAACAACGCGCAGCGGCCGTTGGATCAGGAGCGCGACGACATACACGATCAGCTGATGGGATCAATTAATCCTCAGACTCTATCCATGCCTTCTGTGGGCCACCACAAATATCTGGAAAGCGACCACAGCCTCTACGACGGGATGATGAGCGACGCCATGAATCCCCATTTGGCCTCCTCAAAGGCGGCGCTCCACCTCCTCCCTCCCCACACCCTCAAGCGGACCATCAACCCCAGCCTCTACTGGAACGACGACGCCAGCCCCGGCCCCGGCCCCGGCACCTCGCCCTCCACCAAGAGATTCTTGGGGGACAACTGCGACGCCGGCACCAGAGGCGGCGCCAGCGACGACGCCACCAACTCCATCGCCACCATTCTCAGCCAGCTCCCCCAGACGCCCACGCTGCAGCAGCAGCAGGCAATGCTCGGAAACCTCGGCGACGGGGTTTTCGGACAGCAACCCTATCATCAAGTCAATTGGTACACATGATTAAATACCATATATCTATCTATATATGTGTGTATATTGTTAGAATTAATCTGTAAGTTTGATGAATCCATTTTTAAATATAAATTATGCAACAAGCTGGGGAAACAGATCATGATGCTGCTTGTGTTGGAGGAGCTGAAGATTTTATTCAATTAGTCGTAGAATTACTATTGTTGGATCAGATTTTGTTTGTAGATAGGGGGAAAATATACACAAATTAATATATTTTTACAAGCTCGTGTTTATGGGGAAAAGGGGGATTCTATATAGTAATTTTAGCATAGATGAGATGAGACAGTATGTTATTAGCTGTAATATATATATTTATTTCGTTTATTATCATATATTTTTGGTCATTTAGTAGGTGTAAAAACTAATTATAGGAATCTTGTACTGATCTTGTTGTGGAGAAGTTGAATAAATCCATTTTAGTAATCATATTGTCCTTAGAATACAATATTAGTAATTTTCTTCCTACAAATTTTACAATATAGTTTTGTATATATATGTCTGTATCATCGTATATTTATGTTTTTCTTTATTTTTATGATCAATATTGATTGATTTAACATCCTTCCTTCAGGTGTATTTCATTTTTGTGATTGATCATGGGATTCTTTCACACCCAGTTCACACCCAGAAAACCCTAAACATAAGATTCCTATCATCATGATATTTTGATCAATATTAACATGAATTTATGCAAGTTAACATTTCTTGCATATCTTGTTCTCTTTTTAATTTCTTATAAAGCATTGTGAATTTTCTGTTAACAAATAAATATTAATTTTATCAATTATATCCCATTATAATGGCTCAATTGTTTTCTTACACCAACTTAGTATCGACTTTAGAAATTTTCTGGTGATGGAATTGCAAGAAAAGAGCTACCTATTGCCACTTGTATAGCAGTAGCACTGCTCAGAAAAAGGTTTCAAAATATGAATCCAAATAAATTGGCTAGAATGTCATTAATTAATGTTCGATTTCAAAGAAAGATTACCCATCTTGATTTAGAAAATCATGCTCGAAAATATTTGCTACGCTGCAGATTTTGGCGAAACAAGGCTTAGATATAAATTACCACAAAATATTCACAACACCAATCGAGAAGAATTCAATGAGAGAGAAGATAAAACACTATACATATACGCATGCATGTTAACAACCGAAAGAGTCGAATATGCGAGCTTTATCTGATGAATAATGGATCATTTAAATATTTAAATTCAATAACTCATAACAAATATATTCCCCTTTTTTTGTTCTTGTTTTTTGGCCAAGATCGCAACGAAATATATTCCCACTATTTCCTTTATTGCAAATAGGCATATATAGGGTTGCTAGATTTTTCGAAGATTTATATATATGCATGGCCAACATGATATATATCCTTCTCGGATATGAAATTTTATTTTTATTTTTTATTAATTAAAAGTGAAAGAAGATAAGACAAAATTAATTAATTATTGTTATTAATTTTTTTTTTTTTACCTAATACTAGTTCAGATACATTTCCTCTTGGAAAGTAAGCACCGCAGACAAGCTATTTTGAATTATTCGTTTGCCATCATTTTCTTTGTTTTATCAAAACTGGGTAAAATAACTTTTGATGCAGATAAAGCATTCATCAAAATTAGCAAAGAAAATTAACTCGCTAAACCGTATTAGCCACACCATTGTCTTAATATTGCTGTCTTAATCCCATCGTCAGTTCCATCGCCATTAACTTGAGAAATTAATTTCATTTTCTTATCAGAGGTTAAAAAATAAAGATAAAGAAAATCAACAGAAATCACGGTGTGGCTGTCGTTTTCTTCATAGTCTGAAAAGACTTAGACAACGTATAATTCTAATCCTACTACCACCACAGCATTAGGTTTTTCATATTCGCAACAACTAATTGCAATATTTAGTGGAATCATTGTACGTAGTTTCAATTTTATTTTCAAGCAAAATAACTTAAAAACTTTTGCTTTTATCAAATTCTAAGTTTTGTGTACGTGTGAAGATCTTGGCGAAAATTAAATGGTAGAACTAAGTCTAAAACTAATTAATTATATAAAATTATGTGTATAAGTTGTTAAAATTAAAAATTGTCCTAACCCATAAATAGTACTCAGTTGAAACTTGGAAAGCGGTAATTAAAAGAAAAAAAAGAAGGGGGGCTTAAAAAAAAAAGAAATTAAGAAGAGGGGCTGGTGATGATGGTATTGCTACATCACAATTGGGTCCTAATTAATTAGTATTTGTCCTTGATGATATAGGGACCATCTCACCTGTCATAACATTAAAAGGAATCTCTATCTGAAACCTCACAAATTTATTATGGTTAATCACATTTCCATATAAGGAAAGAGTACAAAACAACTTTAACACATTATTTCATCCCACGAGTGCTAGAAATGGAAAATAGATAATGGCGATGATGGAGATGCACTAGATATTTTTAGTTCTTGTGAAAGGAGCTTTCAACATAAGCATACATATAACACAATAGAATCCGTCTCGATTTCGTGTGTCGCCATACATTCGCCGCGGAGATGTTCATGCATCTGCCCTATTCTTCTAATATGCATATGTAACCTTCACAATATTTCTTCAATTATACTGCCACCAGATGAATATATAATGTTTGTCGCTTTACATAATTAATTACAATATATACTACTACATATCTAATTAATTTATAACTTTTTTACAAAACAAAAAAATAATTTAACTTATAAAATGAATAAATTATTTAACTCTATGTAATGTAATGTAGGTTTTGGAATGACGGCTAGAAATAAGAGGTGCATAATATATATTCATAGGAGGCTGACAATTTTAGGTCTAATAACTTTCAAAGAGGAGTGACTGTATTCCCACTCTTTTGCCCTAATTGCCACCTTTTGGAACTTTTTTGGGGTATATAAACCACACGTTCGCAATTTGTGCGACTTGTCATCGAGTCTTCACAAGTTTTTGCAACAATTTTAGAGGCACAATCCTGTGCATTTAAATACATGGCTAGGATGAGGAAAATATTCGAAATTAAATAATCGAATTGATAAATTAAAATATTAAAATGTTGTTCAATTTTTTTTATTTGGTACGATTTTATTTTTAACAAGAAATTGAGTTTTAGGTTGGATTTGATATTTTTTTATAACTGACCAAAAATGAAAATCAAATTAAACAATATATATTTTACTACTCTCTCCAATCCTCAAAGTTTGCCTTAAGGAAAACGGAACGAGTTTTAATAAAAACTAGTAAAAAGTTATTTGATGGTGGGGTCATATACAAAAATTATGTTTAAAGGGTTATAATTGGAATTAATTATAGTTTATAACCTTAACTTTCAGTAAATTTCAATTTATAACCTCAACTTTGATTTATTTTTTATATATATAGCCTAAATTTTGAAAAATTATTTAATTATAGCAATAATCACATCAAAACTATGACATGGGCTCTTTTTTGGTGGATATTGGACTTCAGATGGATGATGAATATTGATAAAATAAAATAAAAATAAAAAAAATAAAAAAAAAAAAAAAAAAACTTTTTTTTTCGGTCTTTTTGATTTTTTCTGTCTATCCAAATTTTCAGGTTTGATTCGGTTATAATACTACAAATTTCGATTAAATCAATTTGGTTTATTAGTCTTATTTGATTTGATTTATTTTTTCTTAACTTTGAATATAAATTCCGTTTGATTTGATTTAAGCAAAATCAAACCTGCATCTATATATAATAATTAGCCAAATTTTAATTTGATTAATACTCCCTCCGTCCCAAATGAAATGTCCTATTTCTTTTCGCCACGAAGATTAAGAAATGTGTATAAAATAGATAAAGTGGGTTGGTGGAAATTATTTAAATACTAAGTATAGAGAGAGTGTATTGCCAAAAAAGGAAACAGGACATTTCGTTTGGGACAGCCCAAAAAGAAAAACAGGACATTTCGTTTGGGACGGAGGGAGTATATTTTATTTGAAGATTAATAAATTATAATTAAACTTAATAAACGCTAATAGGAAATTACTAAATCCTAATTAGTGTCTAACTTTGAGGGGAATTAGCCTCGTAAAATTAGCGATTAATTGATAATTAATTAATTATTAGTTACTTTCTCAGTTTCATGCAGTTCTTTTCATTTTAGGACGTTCCACAAAAATGTCACTACAAAAAAAAAGGAACTAGCGGCGGCAATTCCCGTCGGTAAAAAAGGGGCGGCCGTCGGCGATGCAATTACCGGCGACATTATCGGCGGCCCGCTGCCGCCGGCAATTATCTCGTCGGAGATGTGATTGCCGGCGGCGAAACTCATCCGCCGGAGATTACCGGCGGCAGTGCCGCCGGTAGATTTTGTCGGGGAACTCAGGTGGTTGGCCGGACATTTACCGGCGGTAGAGATGCCGCCGGTGATCACCACCAACCACACCGATGGTCGGCGATGCCGGGTGATTCCGGCGGGCCATTGCCGCCGCTAATTACCGGCTGCACATTTCCGCCGGTAATTATATAATTATTTTAATTATATAATTATTTAAATTATTTATTTTATTTATTTATCTTATTTTATTTATTTATTTATTTATTTATCTCCACTAATATTTTCGTATTTATACAGTATTTCAAAGCTTAGGCGAACTTCCTAATGGGTCACCCATCTTAGTTGTACTCTAAGTCAAGCACGCTTAACTTTGAAGTTCCTTTTGAATTGTCCCCAGTAGAGAACACTCGTATAATTGATATATCTATTACCTATTAAATCATTTAAAGGTTATTTCAATATACAATATATATCATATATTCATAACATTTGAATATGACGAAATGATATCCAAGTGATGTTGTTAATTACGGACCAGTCTCGTGCCGCCCTTATTTTTATGGCAAATAAGTATTTAGTTTTTAATTTATTTGTAATTTTTTTATCAATATAGTTTATTAATCATAAGTATTTTAATTTGATAATTTTAATGTATTTTTGAATTCATTTGCATATATGTCCTTATTTTTATGTCGAAACAATATATCTTTTATTAATTAATCTAATTAACAAATTAATTTCAATTAATCATACTTTAAACATCCTATAAATTAATTAGAGTTAAGTTAATTTTAATCAAACAAATAAATAATAAATAAATAAATAAATAAAAGTCTATTAAAAACGAGAGTGTACCGTGGGGGTCGACGGCGGAACCGTGCGGTGGCAGCAGCGGTGAGGCGGCAGGATTGGCCTGAAATTAGGAGGAGAAAGAGGAAGAGAGGGTGAGAGAGAGAGAGAGAGAAGGAAAGGTGGGGCTTACCTTGACGGAGGTGACGGCGGCGACTGGCGACGGCGACGGCAGCTAGCGGCAACGACAGTGGCAGGGGGCAAGGGGCTGGAGGGGGGGAGGGGGGCTGTTCTGCAGAGTTAGGGCTTGAAGCGTATTTGGGCTTCAAAATTAGCGGCGGCAATGATGCCGCCGCTATTGTTAAATTTTTTTAAAAAAAATTAATATACATTTTTCGGCGGCCTTTATATTTACCGGCGGCGATTTTGCCGCCGATATTTATGCCATATATTTAAAATTTACGGGTCGGCCACTCCGCCGTCGGAAAGCCGCCGGTAATCGCCTACGGCGGAGCTGCCGCCGGTAAATCGACGCTTTTTTGTAGTGTGTGCATTGCTATTTTTGGACACTATCCCACCACAAATTCCTTATCTTTTTACCAATATCTTATCAACTTATTTATAACTTTACCACACATGGTCCATCACAAATATCCCTTATTCTTTGTATTTCACTACAATAAAAATAGATCTTTTTTTCCACTTAAAAATACATTCATCCAGTATTTATTAAAATTGTTGCCATCAATAATTATGCATAATCGTATGAGTAGTATTAATTTACACTAATTGGGTGTGGACGGCAGCACCAAAAATTTTGCCAAGAATATTTTAAGGAACCTTTTTTTGGTGAATGTATGTATTTTAAAAACGTGGAAATCATAGCCGTGTCATCGGCAAATCATATTGCAGATGAGGCATATCATCCATGAATTCGAGTTAATTGTGCTCATGAGCTCCCGTTTTTTGACATTTTATTTTATAGGCCCAACAAATAAAATGTCAAAAAGGCTAATACTTTTTAAATCATTTAGATTTGTATATATTCTTTCGACCGGGCTCAGAAAGAAGTGTAATATGAAATGGGTTGTCAATTTTCCCAGTATACTGATAAAGTACTACTTTTTAGTAAGTTATTCTAGCCTTCAATTCTAGACAATCGCATACCTACATAAGCTTAGGATCAGACCTGATTGTCCTTATCCTTATTCTTATAAGAAAAATATAAAAAAAATATAAATAAAATATTATCATCTCTTTTATCATATATTCTTTAAGGTGAAAAATATAATTTATCACATCATTACCTCTAGGAAACTATTATCACATTAACTCTCATAATAAAATTATCATGAATTAGAGCGAAAAGGAGGAAAAAGAGACTGCCCGAATTTTTTTTCCATCCGTCCGAAAAAAATATTCTTCTTATAGAACATATGAAAATGATAGAAAAATAATGAAAATATATATTTTTCATCCTTTTTTTATCAAAGAAAATGCATAGAAAATAAAACAGATAAAAATTATGTTGCTTTGTATTCCTAATTTAAAATTATTATTTTAATTTTTTAGGCTACAAGAAAACTGGAAGTTAGAAGGAAAGACTTTCACTAGAACTCTCTTTCTAATCACCATTACAAAGTGAGCCAAGTCGTACCAAAAATTATTTGGGTCGACATTTGGAGGTGTGGGCTGCATGTTCAAACGTGAGCTTTTTGGGTTGTACGCGGGCCAGTAACATATTCCTTTTGGGCCATTGAATTCATGGATAATCCAACTAAAAATCGGGCTGGGCCAAGTTTGGTGCTTCCAATCGTAAGCAGAAATCTTATCTATTTCACTTCTATCTTTCTACTTCTGTTGAATTAATCATACATTTCAATATAACCTAAACAAAAAGGCATTATATTCTTTCAAAAAAAACCTTCGGCAACATAGAGTTGTATGTTTTATGACTTTATCCCGGTTGTCTGTTTCATGATTTTGCATTAAGAAAAACATAAATTTTTTGCCATAAATTATATTCTCTCCGTCCGTCTTAATAATAACGTCTCAAAAAATGAAGCACGTAAATTTTAAAAAATATATAAATAAAATAAAAGAAAAAGTAGTAATTAAACCCCTAACATGGACATCCTTATGACGTTTAACCCCCTATACTTGGCATGTTAGGCCCCCGATGTTCCAATTTCAATGCAATTAAACCCCTCCCCAAACGCCTGTTAAACGCCGTATTTTTTTTTTTCATAAGTGGGACCCACCACCCACAGACTTCCAACTCTGCCTTTTTAAATTGGACGTATTTCTTTAAAACAAGAACCCTAATTTCGCAGATTCTCCTTCCGAATTTTCGAGAACTAGTTAGAATTCCTTCGAATTAATTTAGGGGCTTCTTGTTCGATAGTAGAGCATGAGTTTCAATTTTGTATGTGGGTCGAGCGGTCGACAACAGATAGAGAAGGATTAAGAGGGTAATTCTATGTATTGTGGTTGCGAAATTGAAGGTAAGAAGTTGAAGGCTCCGAGAATCACTTATTGAACAGAAGACAACTCAGGTAAGAGGTTCTAAGGTTGTAGAAATTAAAAGGTATTTTTCATATTTTCATATGAGCTTGCTGTCGAAATGGTGAAATTAATTTGATGTTTTTTGGTTTAATATGTTTGTAGACCAAAAACTATGGCTTTTTTTAGTGACATGATGAACCAATGTAATGAGGAGTAAAGTATGCATCAGCGCTGTGCAATATAAGGGTCGAATTATTTATACCTGTTATTATTATTATTGTTATTTTGAATATTTGATGCAGCGTTGACAGTGCTGACTTTATCAAACGAGAGTTCAGCTCTGCATTAGCCTCAACGACTCAATTCTAAGACAATGACTATTGTTATAAGGACTTAGACCCAATTATATAAATTAATGGGCTTTAGGAGTCAAATGGGCTCAAGTGCTAGGTTTACTTTGATGCTTATAAGTAGGACTTCCATTATTGAATGGAGGGACTTTTAGATTCATTTTCTCACCATGTAAAATGTAGTCACTCCTCAAACATAGTGAAAAATCCCGACAACCTCATCTTACGATCGAACCACATAAATCTGAGTTTTTTTATGAAACTTGAGCTAAGGTGTGAGTGTTTTTCGATTACTGTTCATCAAAAAAAATTCTCTTATATACTTTCAGTTTCCGGTAGTAAGGTTTTTGAACGTTCTTTGCCAAAGTTTCTCGGCGACAATCATCTCCATGTTGAATCAAAATCCCCCAAACCAGATTTCCATACCCCAAGGTCGAATCCCCCTTCATCTTACCGGAAAAACAACAAAAAATCCTAAGGATCTCCAATATCTCACTTGATACAAGCCACCATGAATCTGTTCCAATCATTGAGTGGTGTATCGCACGTCGTCGCCGCGTACGCCGCCGGCCACTGGCGGAAGAAAAAACCCCTATTTTCTCAATCAGCTCTTGAGAGCCCTAACGGGTTCCCGCCGTCTGCGGCCCCACGCGTCGTTGTCGGTTTATTCTCCCTAAAATCCCACCTCCGTCGCGCTAAAATTAGTCGCCAGATCTTCGATCTGAAAACCCTCCACCGCCGTCGCACTGGAATGCCACCACCTCCGCGGTCTCCTCTTTTAAAACCCTAAGTTCCTTTATGTTTTTATATGAGTAAATATGTTTTATTTTTAATATATCAATTTAGATATTTTAAAAGTCCATTCTTTAATGTTACCGAGTTTGATGTCTCATTTTAATTTACAGTTTTGAATCTTTTGTTACGCGAAATTTCATTTTACTAATTAGCATAATTTGTACCTGCAAATACCATATACAGCTATATATCTTAAGTTTCAAGAAATTTTATTATATTAATAAGCAGGACTTATACATACACTACTGATGAAATAAATAGACATGAAACTAAATTTCGATAGGAATTTTTTGAGAAAAATAAATAAATTAAAAGACCCTCGATTTTTTGCTCAAAGATGGCACATAATAACAACAAAATACACACAGAAATTTTGCGCATATAAAGGCAAAAAATTATCAATATTACTTCTTCCGTCCACAAATTTGAAATAATTTCACTTACGATTATCCTTATAATTCTCACATATTTATACACATTGCCACTAAAAAGATCTACTCCCTCCGTCCACCAAAAATATGTCATTTTACTTTCGGCACGGATTTTAATAAAATATTAGTGAAGTTGGTAGTGGAGTAAGGGTCCACTTTAAATGTGAGTGGAATGGTGTGGACCCTACTACTAAAAATAGATGTGGCATATTTTTTGTGGACGGACGAAAAAAAAAATTGTGACATATTTTTGGTAAAAATAACCCCTTAACTATCATCATTTGTTTTTAAATTTGTATGACTCATTCTCCACTCACCAAATTCACAACTTATTGTCTCAATTGGAACATCAAACAATGCGAACTCCTATCTACGAATAGTGAGGTCCAGGGTTTAAACCCCACCGCTCCTCCCCTCCCCAAAGTGTAAAAAAAAAAAAATCACAACTTATTTTTTCTTAAAATTCGTGTCCACTCCTTTTAGAAGATGTTTTGTCAACGAAGAGAGTACAAAATAAATATTGCAAATACTGATTAGTTCCTGTTGGTTATAAATCTTCTTGTGAAGGCAACATTTATATACACTGAATATTTTATTGCAAAAGTCATAAATAGGAAGAAAGAAAAGAAAAAAAAAAGGAAAAACAAAGGAACTTGGTAAATACAAATAATCAACTCGAGAATTCATGGACCTTTTTGTAGCCATTTTCACTAGAAAAATTGACAACAAACTGCACTACTAGAAGTTCATCAAGCATAGGAGAGGCATGGAGAAAAACTAGTTAAATTATGGGCAAATAGCCCCAAAATTCCAATAATTTCTCCGAATTCGCATTTTTCCCGTGATTTTTAAAATTCTTGTTAAGATTTTCTCATTTTTCCCATAAAATTGACTGGCAATATAGCTAATGCTGACATGGCTGTCGGAAAGCCACATAGGATTAAGTTTTCGGCGAAGTAAACGACATAGTTTAAGCTAAACCCTAAACGGCGTAGTTTTATGTCTATTTAGAGAATTAAATGCAATCCAATCGAAAAATTGAGGGCAAAATCAAATTAGGGTTCTTGAGAAAAATACACCCAATCCATGTCTTCGTCTTCATCATCCCGCCGGAACTTCGCCTCCGCCACCGCCATCTGTTACCATTGCTCTCTCTGACCTCAAATCTCTTCTTCACCCCTCTGCCACCGCCCTCTGATCCCTCCCAACACCAATCCATGCAGAAACCTCCACCGCCGCTGCTACCTTCGTCCCCTGCCCTTTCAACACTAACCACCGAGTGCGCCGGAAGTTGTCGCGCGGGATTTTATTCGGTTTCTTCCGTCAGAGATTTGGGCAATTCGTGGTGAAATTGAATGATGGGGCAGTGGTTTCCCCGCTGCTTACTCTTCGAGAATTTTGCTTGCGATTCTGACGGCGATGACAGAGAATGAGTAAGAAGGGACTGTTCAATCGTGTATAAAACGACGACGTTTTGGTCATAATTTAATGACTCAGCACAAGCTTTCCACATAGGTGACACGTCAGTGCAATTAGTTGCCGGAAAACGTCATTAAGGGAAAAACGAGAATCGGAATTAAGTTCAAGGATTTTAACAAGAAATTTAAAGGTCAATGGAAAAATGCAAATTCGGGGAAACTATAGGGATTTTGGCGCTATTTGCTCTTAAATTATTATGTACCGAAATCACAAACACATAATTATAAATGTACATAATGATTGACGATCATTGCCTAAATTACAGATGACCCTCCTCGCAAAGGTTGCATTTTTATGGTTATGAGTCGAGTCGAGTCGAGTTACATACAATTTTCTATATCAAGGGCCTTCGTACCTTGGTATAGAAGGTGTCTTCTCTCACTGCGTCCATGTATTAGGATCATTCTCTTCTCTCTCTCTCATCATTCAAAGTCGCGTCTTCTGCTTACTCCTTTATTCAAGGTATAGTATCAGGTCACAAACACAGTCGAACCGAAGAAATAGTTTATCCATATATTAACCGTGGTACACGTACCTCAGATGGACCATTTGACAATGGCAAACTGGCATTAACTTCAACCGGTGCTTCAGATATCCTTGCTTCTGATTTCTCGTTCGAGTATCTGATGGATACAAATGAAATTCAGAGTTATCGGCATAGATAAATAGTTATCCCACACATTCCACATGGAATAATTAAGAAGTAATAATGAGCTTTAGCCGAGTGAGAAATACATTCTAGATACATCCAGATCGAGAAATGATTGTCACTATATATGTCGGTAGGTCACTCACATTGTCACCAATAGAAGCAGCTTTGCTTGTAGATCTAATCAGCTAGATTAATGACTATGCTGGAGCCATCTATCAGTTTACTCGGGATGATGTGTTAAATAGAGATTTTAAATATCTCTCCACATCACGACTGCACAGAATGAATATTATGGAATATGGTCATTTTGTAGATAAGCTTTCTACACGTTATTTGTTTATGCATGCTTACATGCTCGTCTAGAAACAACTATAAGTTTGCAGTAGTTGTTAATCCTTACGTTGACAATATGGTGACCCAGATGAGCTCCACGCAATCAACCCAAAGAAGCCTTTGTTCGACTGGGATCACACCGTAGGTAATGAGATGAGCAAAAGGCCAAAGCTTCCACCCCGCCTGAAAATAAAAGATTACTTGTGTTAAAATGCAGAGAGCAAACGCATATTGCAGCAAAGAGAAAATGAGATTGATCTTAGGCTGATAAAACAATAAAAGTTGGGGACACAAACTATGATGAACCCTAATAATAATAATGATGATGATGATGATTGATGATGAAATGATGATATATCCTGTAATTTTTTTAAGTATGATCTTTTTCAGAAAATCCTAAACTGAATGAAGAAAAATGAAATATCAGAAACTTAAGCAGGTAAGTTTCAACCCGATCTTTAATAACAAAATAAAAGAGATTGAGCCACACAGCTTCATCAAAGCCCAACGAGGCTGTATCACACATTCATTCATTGATCTCATTGACCACCATGAGAGATCTTCATCAACGAGGATATGAAACCGGATATGCAAACTCTACGACGACAGTAATGAAAGTTACGAAACAAGTTTGAAGAAGAAAAAGTTCTTACAGTCAACATGGGCCAGAATGTAGCTCTCAACTCACTAAAGACGGTGACAGGGGACTCAAACCGTAAGAAGCCTAAGAGCACATAGTAGATGCTGTTCCAAACTGCAGACCATGCTGTCTGATCAAAGATAACTTTCACAGGAACCACCCACCAATCATGAAAAGGAAATAAAGCCTGAGCGAGGACAAATTCTTCAGACATTAAGTATGTTGATCACAAATAAATAATTAACAAGAACAACGAAAGGAGAAGATCTGGAACCAAGAGATTAATTACCTCACAAAATTGGTAGTAATAGTGAGAAAGGGATCCGTGAAGCGTAAAGCCCAGCAGACCAGACCGGAACATGCGCGCACGGTCAAACTCAAACAAGGGCTTCCCTTCATAACACTAAATACCAAGCAAACTAATCAATGACTGTCATATAGAGCAACTTCAATAATACATACATTTTACATAAATAAATTAGCTTACCTGTGCAATCCAATCCCCTACGGAATAAACCACTCCACTTATTACCATTTTAGCCAATACGGGATTCGTTTTAAGGGCCTCCTCGTAAGCACTCCAGTTGTGCTGGGGCAAGTATCTTACTATCTCAAAAAGGGTCCATCCCTGAGTCAACAGACCAAATCAGTTACATACTATATTTAAATCTAATGCAAAGGCACATATTGAAATATTAGCTTTAACATAAGAACGTTGATGATAAAGAAAATGAGCTAGAAGGAAGACTATGTCGATTATAGAGAAAGACAATAAACCAGAGTGGTTGCAATGCAAACACATACATTAAAGATGAGTTACAACTAACTGATCTTCAAGATGATTGTCCAAATTCATTGTAAAAAGACAAGAAGAAAATACCAGCAAAATGATAGGAGAAGGTTACTCATACTTGTTTGGATTCAGGAAGTCATGAAATCATGGCATATTGTGAATAATAGTTGAAGCTTTTTCAACTATGATATTAAGAAAATAGCCAAAGACCATTAAAGCTGCATCGTGAGTAAATCAGAGGTCCAAATTTTGCCAAAACAATTATGGCCATATTAACTTCATTACAAAGCCATGAAAATGCAGAAAACATTATGCCGAAAATAAAATATAACTAGGTTCATAATTTTAAAAACATAACCACACATATCATAAGAATACAAACGAAGAACTACATTCATTCCCACATAAAGATGAGGCACACATTAATTAATTAAATTACGATTTTATTAAAAAAGGATGAGGCACACATCCGTGTATTTATCCTAATTAAATTCTAATTGTGATTAATAAACACCAATTGAACCCTAATTATGGATTAAGAAACTCTAATTGGGGAATAATGAACATAATTGGATTTAAATAGAAGGGATGCTCAATACATCTGTATCCACACAAGTATTTGCCCATAAAGATGATATTTTCATGAGCACCCACATATAAATATGCAGCAAACTGCACAATTCAACTCCGAAAAACACGAATCTTGCTCTAGTCACAACCACAAAACGAAAAAGAAGGGGATAAGTAAAAATAAAATTGATTGAATGGAAACTCACATGCCAATAATCATGATCAATAGTGAGCAACTTGGTTATAGCGAAAGAACCAGCTGCCAACACAATAGTAGCATTAATCGCTCGATCACTCAGCCTCTCCATTTCCTCCTCGCTACTCCCATCGCCGGAAGCAGCGGATAAGAACCCTGCCGCGCCCTCGAATGACAGCCTCTCGGTCCCGAAACCCCCGACCTCCGCGGGATCGGCTTCCCTCTCCGCGAAAACGACGCCGTCCGGTTGGTCGTCGATCTTTACGGGTATGAGGTCGAAATCGTTGGCCACTGATCTCACCAGCTGCAAAGATTGCTTTTTGAGGTTGGGTCTGGGGAGGATCTTGGCGGTGGCGGGAAGGGGTTTGAAGAGAGAGGAGGGCTTGGGTTTGGAGAGAGAAAGGAGTGGTTGAGTGATGGCGGCGGCCATTGTGGTGGCCTTGCGCCGGCGATGGGAGAGAGGGAGATTCGATTCGAATGTTGTGGATGAATCTGATTTGAGTCAACCGGAGTGGTAGTTTAAGATGACAGCTCCTCAAGATTGGTTAGTGGGGTCAGGATCGAGTGATTCCGGTTTCGAGTGTCTTTGTGTCTCATTTATGTTTTTAAATTCTAGGTATTTAATTCTACACTTTTCTATAGCCAAAAGAAGAAGAAGAAGAATCTACACTCTTCTTATGTACCAGTAGTGAAGTAGTTAATGCTTAAAAGTTATATTTACTTATTAAATTATTACTCCCTCCGTACCGCGAGTCTTGACACGTTTGGATTCGGCACGGGAATTAAGGAGTTGTAGATTAGTGTTTTAAGTGTGTAATTAATAAAGTATAAAATTGATAAAGTAGGAGAGAGAAGGTAATAAAAGTGATAAAGTAGGAGAGAGAAGGTAATAATTATTACCCAAAAAGGAAACGTGTCAATATTCATGGGACGACCCAAAAAAGAAAACGTGTCAAGATTCGTGGGACGAAGGGAGTACTAATAATTTATAAAAAAAATATTAATGAAGAGCCAGACAATAAAATATTTTTAATTTTAATCTTTTCATAACTTATTCGTTTTAAATTATTTTTTGATAATTTTTGTACCATATTAAAGATCTTGTCATCAACTTAAATTTAAGATGCATATTAAACAAAGAATTAATTTATTTAAGAGAAAATTGAACAAAAGGGAAAAATAAAATTGATGGGAGATGAGAGAGAAAAAAAGGAGGGAAATAATGGAGAGAAAAAACTACTCCCTCCGTCCACCAAAAATACTCCCAGTTGGGGTTCGGCACAGAGACTAAGAAAGCTGAAAAAAGTGGTGTAAAGGTGGTGTAAAAGACTAAAAGGGTAGTGTTTATGTATTGTGATTACTTTTACTAATCTTTCACTAACTATTTGATAATATAATAATAATAATAATAATAATAATAATAATAATAATAACAATAATAATAATAACAACAACAACAACAACAACAACAATAATAATAATAATAATAATAATAATAATAATAATAACAATAACAATAACAATAACAATAACAATAATAAGGATAATAAGAATAATAATAATAATAATAACAATAATAAGGATAATAATAATAATAATAATAATAATAATAATAATAATAACATAATAATAACAAATAACAAGAATAAATACAATAACAATAATAATAATAATAATAACAATAACAATAATAATAATAATAACAATAACAACAACAACAATAATAATAACAATAACAACAACAACAACAACAACAATAATAATAATAATAATAATAATAATAATAATAATAATAATAATAATAATAATAATAATAATAATAATAATAATAATAACAACAACAATAACAATAACAATAACAATAATAATAATAATAACTATAACAATAACAATAACAATAATAATAATAATAATAATAATAATAATAATAATAATAATAATAATAACAATAATAATAATAATAATAATAATAACAACAATAATAAGAATAATAAGAATAAGAATAACAACAATAAGGATAATAATTATTAAAAGCGGCATTTTATAAAAGAGAAAACAAAGGAAGAACAAACCCATGAAGGCACAGAGACGCCAACTATGGGACGAGCCTCGTTAAAACCTTTCTACGAGCGAGCAGTCGTAGCAAGGAAAAAGAGTACTCGACAAGAGCAGAACAAAAAAGCAAACGAGCGAAAGGAAATACTTCAGGAACTCCGGCCTCACCATCGTTCCCAAGTAAATCCGACTCAAACAAACAAAAGAAAAAGACCAAAGAACCCAAGCAGCCACGAAGCAGGCCAAGACGGGCACGAAACAGCAACAAGCACAAGCACCCCTAGCGGGACTTAGGTGCGACGAAGATGACTATGGCTCGCGATGTCGCGGATGACAGCGTCCTCAATGACCTCAATCCCATTGCTCCAAAATCCCTCTTGTCTCGCAGGGTTTGCCATAATGTCCGCCACAACGTTCCCTTCCCGATAAATATGTGAAACCCGAAAAGTGATCTCATGTAAGCGAGCTAACGTCTCCTTCCAATAACTGATGAAACGCCAAGGAACCTCCATCGATCGCTGCTGTAGGAGACGAACAACATATGAGGAATCCGCCTCGAGCCAGAGCTTGCGCCATCCTCGGTTATAAGCTATCGCAATGGCAGTGATCGCCGCAAGCAGCTCGGCTTCAAAAGCGAAGCCCGATCCTCCCTTCGTGTGAAAACACCCCTGAACATTGGCAGCGTGGTCTCTGAACACTCCACCACCAGCAATTAAACCCGGGGAGCCGGACGCAGAGCCGTCCGTATTTGCTTTGATCCAACCAATATCCGGCGGCCACCAATGCACAGATAAGAATTCCGGCGGAGGTGCAGGCCGAGAAGAAACCCCAATGGATCGTAAAGTGAGGTAATCGTTCCATTCATTGGCCATGTACCCGAGCTTCAACGACAACGCCTCGGCTTCCTTGAATGCCGTCTTTATAAAGCTCAGAACCTTTATAGCAGTAAAAGCCTGATCGTCAAATATGCATGCATTCCTGCTAGTCCAAATCATCCAAATAGCGCTGAGAATTCCAATCTTCCACAGTCTTCCCAGAAGAGAGCTAAAATTCATATTCCACGCCATGACCAAGAAACTCTGAACGTCAAGGCAGTCAAGCAGATGCAACTGCCGAAACCAGCCAAGAAAGGCTTGCCAAATCGGAATCACCCTAGCACATCCCAAGAAAGTGTGATTAATAGATTCCACAGCAGTAAGGCAAATCGGACAAGCATTGGGAACAATGAGCCCTTGCCTAATCATGCAATCAATCGTAGGAAGCCTCCCATGAATGAGTCTCCAGCAGACAATGGAGCGGCGTATAGGTACAGCCGGATCCTAGATCCACTTCCCCCAAACAACTTTGGGGTATCTATGTGATATATTGGCGAAAGCCAACGAGGATGTAACATCTCCGCGCAAAGAGGGCTTCCAAAAGCGCTCATCATGCCCATCTCCCAAATGGATAAGAAGAATATCGCACACAATTTCGGGGAAACTATCAACAAAGTTTTCAGAGAAATGCCACTTGCAATCAAAGAAGTAATCTGAAATTGGCTGCTGTAATAAACCCCATAAAAAAGCCGGAATGCCAAGTTTATCACGAATCCTATACCCCAACCAATCATCAAGCCAAAAGAGAGTGGATCGCCCATTCCCCACCATGACATAAGAGTCATCCACCAGTACATTAATTTCATGCTTAACACCTATCCAGATCGAGGAGTTTGCCACATTCTCTTTGGCATAGCCCTGCGGATTGAGATAACGAGAACAGGGTTTTGTGTGCAAAGGAATTACCTTTGATCATATTCCAAGCCAGCTTCATGAGAAAGCTCTTGTTCATTAAAGTAAACGAGCGTATCCCCAATCCACCCTCCTCCTTAATGGCGCAGCATCTGCTCCATTTGACCGAACAAGAAGGCTTTTGCTCAGTGTTCCCCGTCCAGATAAAGTTTCTGCATTTTCGATCCAGCTCATAAAGAAGCGACTTTGGCCAGCTGTAAACCATCATGGTGTGAGTTAAGGAACTCTGAATGACCGAATTCACAAGGCAAATCCGGCCAGCCATCGAAAGATGCAAACCCGCCCATCTTGAAAACTTTTGAATAATTCTATCTTTGATGCTTGTGAGATGAGTGAAGGAATATTAAACTGAATTAACGTTCCGCTTTGCCCGATGATCGTTTCTTGGATTATTATTAATCTATCATACAACGATTAATCCTAACATGCTCCTATGAATTTAACAACTGCATGTTGGAGTTAGAAAATACCTGAAGAATTCCTAAGAATTCGTCAATCTATTGCTGAACAGGTCAGCCAACTTCAATGCTCCGTTTGACCCCTCAAACGACCTCCAATCGTATTTTGTGCAGAAATACGACTTCTTCGTCTTCGAGAGAGCTTTCCGTGGCCGCCTGATTCGTCTGAATCGGAGTTCTGTGGAGGAAGTTATGGCCGTTTTACGGAGACTGCCAGAACATGGTTTCCTGCGAAAATCTGACTCCAGTTCTGATCTTCTCGACTGTAACCCGCTCAGCTTTCACCGTTGGATGGACAACGATCTATGAAAGTCCCAAGAGAGAAATAAGTCCCACACGTTTTTCTTCCCTGCGCCCCACAGCTCTCAAAACCCTAATATTTTTTCAGTGTATTTTCCTGAGAGCTGACAGCTGTATTTAAATAAAATTAAATACGTGTGGGCACAGAATTAGTGTAGGAGGCGTCTTTCTCTCCTTCTAGGGCTAGGAGACATTGGGCCAGTCCAGAGGACCAGATACAAGGAATAAAGATGGGCCTCAAATAAATTAATTTATCTATGGTCAGCCCAGACCATAATTAATTTATAAATATCAGTTCATTCCACTAGAGAACCGATACTGACTTACCCCTTTATTGCCGGTGATGAGTCGGGGGCTTGTATTTAGACTTATTAAATCTCCGTATTTAAAATATCCGACATCCATTAATTAATTAGAGCTCTGACAGCTTAAATTAATTAATCTCTTAATAATTCCTTAAGCAGTACCACTCAAACTTTATTATTACGCCTGAACTTAATCAACCTGCAGGGTTTAGCGTAATAAACCTTATTGAGCTCCTTAAGGGGATGTCATTATCCTATACCGGATACGGGTACTAATACAGATAATCAAATATCATATATTAACCGCTATCACCCAAGATACAGAGTACTCGAGTTAGCATATAACTTTCACCCATAGTAAGTCAAAGTGATATACGAATTAATATATATATCTGAATACTTATTAGTATTAAGATTTATAAGTCACCGAGATCTTGATTCTTCACTTAAGTCAGATAGAAGAACACATCTCAAACTGTGGTCCTATCAATACGTAATGACGTACCAGTATAGACAAGTAGCCAAGACAAACTACTTCCATCTATACTGCAGCCTAAACCAATAACTTGTCCTAGAGTTATTTCGGCTGTGATCATATTATATCTCTTAAGGTTATTCCAATTATATGGTCTTCTGTGATCTACAACACACCATATAATCTACTTATATAGAGATAAAGAACATACATATGCAATCATGAACACAATCAGATAGGAGATTAGATAGTGAACTTAGGAAACATTGTATACAAGCATAAAACGTTCTTGCTTTCAGTATACAAATCCAACAATCTCCCACTTATACTAAAGCAAACTTTTAGTATACAATGCGTCTATTTACCAATCACCTAACACTTCTCCACTTATACTTAAAGTTTCCTAAGTGGGTGGCATCAATCTGGCATCAATCGCATTCCCATCTTTCAATGACCATTTGCGATAAGCCTTTTGTGAAAGATCAGTAGGTTTCTCCAATATGTGAGAATTTATTCTTTGAGCACAAAAACCTCGATTTACGAATAATCGTATAACTTGGTACTTACTCTCCATGTGTTTAACCCCTTGTGGTTCTTGAATTCCTTAGAGTTCGCAACTGCACTTGAGGTATCACGAAGGTGATGCTCCCACGCAAACTAGGAATTACCCTTAGATCCTGGAGGTAGTGGTCAAACCAAAAGGTTTTACCTCCCAAGAAAAAACACATAGCTCGAGGTAATTGTTCTTTGTTCCGGTCAGCCTGGAAATCCGAAATCATATAATCCAAAAAGGAACTAAACTGTCTAACTGGTAAACTATTCTTATTCTCTAGTCAGGGACTTGAAAATATAATTTACCACAGTTCAGTCTTAACTAGAACTATACTGATATCTTACAACCATGCTAACTGCATAGCAAATATAAGATCTCGTACATAGCAATCCATACATGAAGCTATCTACTGCGGAAATGTAGAAAATTGCCTTCATTTCCTCAACCTCAATAGGCATCTTAAGACATAGTCTTTAGATCTAGGAACGCCATATCTAAAAGGTAGCAATCCTTTCTTGGCGGTATTCATACTAAAACGAGTATTCTCAGTATTAGTGTAAGACACTTGAGGTAAGCCCAACATCTTTTTCTAGTGATCCCTTATAACCTTGATCACAAAGATGTATACTGTACCTCCTTAGTCTTCCATCTGAAACTGTTCGGATAACCATTACTTTATGTCTTGACAACAGCTCCATATTGTCGCCAATTAGGAGGATATTATCTACATAAAATGCAAGATAAACCACATCACCGATGACACGAGAGCGATTGACACGAGATGCTTCTCTCCCTCCCTCACGTAACCTCGATGGTTTAAGTGAGCTGCTATGGGTAAAATGATCCGAATGTACTGAGCATGCCACTGGCGAAAACATCATCATAAACTATACCCTTACACTGGGCATAACTTTTCGCCACCAGTCTAGCTTTGGAAGCTACGACCTTGCTCATTCGGGCCTGTCATTATCTTGTATACTCACTTACAACCTAAGGCTTTACTGCCTCCTAGTAGCAAGATTTTTCTAGTATACACCCATATTCTTAATGGATTGCTCCATTGAGGCGTGCCAGGAATCTACATTCTCGTCTTCCACTAATTCCAAGTAGATATCTGGGTCGATTCTCTTATATTCACTACCAGGGACTGAATCCAAAGATCCTCCCAAGAACATAAATCGATCGGGTTGTCCCACAACCCTCCCACTACAATGGATCTGTGGTGGCACATGTGTGTCAACAGTGCGTGCAGTGTCGTGTGGTATAAAACTCTTGCACACTTGGCTTGGGTGATGGAATTGCCTGTCTAATGTCTTCAATTTCTTGAAGCACACTATCTGACTTGGATTAGTGATTATTCTCATAGTCCACTTCTAAGAATCGTGTGTCATTGCTAATAACCACCTTCTGATTCTTTAGGGCTAATTGTAAAGATACATAACTCATCATCGAACATATTTTTCCAAGAGTGACCTATTTCTTCTCTCCACCACACCATCTTATATAGGGATTACACGGTGTAGTAAACTGGGTTGGAATCCCAAACACTGACAATGAATCAGAAAAGATCATTCCTAACACATTATTGGCCCTTTATCCCCTTTGCCATGAATGACCCGATCCCCATCTTTTCCTCTATACAGGATTCGCAGGTTCCAAGTGGTACAACCTGGATTGAATCCAATGTACTATTTAGACACGAACCTTTGGATCCTGTTAAGATAGATGTGACCTAATCTAGGGTATCAATATATGTGTAAGATCCTCATGAGAGATTAGCCTTAACTTTTCTCTTTCTTTTGTTCGATGATGTAAATGCAATATAAAGGTACTTTATAGACAAGTTATAGTATGAAGAGAGATGTTCAAAAAATACCAGAATAGACAACTTTGTCATTTCTTATGATAGAAACACCACTATCAAAAATGACGTGTAATCCATCTATTCAAAATTTTGAAACATGATAAGGAACTCTCAAAAACTTAAACTATGTCTTTAGAACTTAAAGACAAGTCTTCAATTGCAACAACTGCGACTCTAGTCACGTTGCCTATGAAGACTATCATCTCATCACTTCTCAGCTTCCTTGTCAGCTTATAAAAAGCCATGCAAGATGTAACAATCATTATCAGTTTCTCTCGTTATCCACTACTCATAACTGAGTAGAAAACGAGCTGACATGTCTCAGTTACTATAGCAAGTGAGATACCTTAACCCTTTGCCTTGAGTATTGAAAGAAGAAATCTCCAATACTCAATCTTATCACACCACTACTCCCACTATTTCCCTTGTCTTTCTTGCCCCTTGGATCCTTCTTCTTCCCGTTTTTTTGACGAAGAAGATGTCCATCCTTTGGCAATAACAAGTGCTTGCACATCTCTTTCCCACAACTTCCTTAGCCGTAACTAGAGTAACTCAAAAGAAGTATCTTTCTTGCTCATAACAGCATTGAGGCGGAAGTTCTTAATTAAAAGACTTGGGAAGAGAGTTCAGGATAATATCGACTTTTGCCTCACCGTCGATACTCCCACTGAGCAAGTCAAGTCCGTCAAAATTTGCATGACATGCTCGTGCACTGAGCTGTGCTCACTCATGAAATTAACAAGATTACTCTCATCAAATTTAAATGAGCAACTCAGTCCGACTCTCCGAACACTTTCTTGAGATTCAGCATGATGCTAATAGCATTGTCCATGCCCTGATGTTGGAGCTACAAGGTTTGTGACATTATACTCATAATAAAGCATATAGCCACATTATTCGTCATATGCCACCTTTTTATGCAGTTCCTTTTTCCCATCAGTTGTCTCATTGTTCGAACAAATAGAACGTCGAGTAGTAAGCAACACAAAATATGTGTTTAGTTTGTGATAAAGATAATTATCCAAAACTGCGTTTCCATTTTATATATGTGGACCGGTTAAAAGACTTTGTGCAAGAATAAATAAACAATAAGAGACATAGACATATCTGAAAGTAACGAACATAAAGCACATAATTCGTAACAATAATATTGTAACCTTTTGATAAAACAATATTAATGAAACCTCCAACCGCTCAAAGAATTCCATGTGCAAGCCACGTTGGGTGGACGTTTACACACGAACTCCTCAACCAGACTATTTACCTAGTCATTTAATTTCCATCCATGTCAACTTAACCTTTTGACAAAGGAAATTAATAGTTGGCACCTTAACTAGACCATATCATTATCAAGAAGGGACTCCTTTGGGAGTTGTACATTGTACTTGATATGATATCTAAGCAATGACCACATTTTAACCTTGAAAATTAAACTCTCGAAATTAGCATACTCACTCGGACCATGCCGCTTTCAATTTAATTTTCTTGGTTATCTTATTTAATTCCATTCTCCAAAGTACTTGTGAAAATTACACAAGTAAGCCACGTTGGGTGGACGTTTACTGCATAACTCCCACTACTTCAATTGATTAAATATTTTTATAGAAACCTCTTCTGACAAACTTATGAGAAACAAATATGAAGTAAGCCACGTTGGGTGGACATTTACTCACATTGCTAATCACTTTGTCTAGAGACCGCATGTGGAGGTCTACATAATTTTAAGAATAAAAATTATTAAGTAATAACCACAATCTAACTTTGAAATTAAATTCTCGAATTTTGACATACTCACTAGGACCATGCCGCATTCAATTTAATTTCTTAGTTATCTTATCTAAAATCCATCCTCTAAAGTACTTATGAAAATCATACGAGTAAGCCACGTTGGGTGGACGTTTACCGCATAACTCCCACTACTTAAATGGATTTAAATATTTTTAATAGAAGTCTCAACTTAACAAACTTGTGAAATCAAATATGAAGTAAGCCACGCTGTGTGGACGTTTACTTATATTCTCAATCACTTTGTCTTGAGACCGTTTGTGGAAATCTAAATAATTCTTAATCATCTATAAAATTATTAATACAGCTTAGTCTTTTTCTTTCAAAAGGTTTGTTCATGCTCAAGCACATAAACCTAAACATGCTTCTCTAGAACGCAACATGTAAAACATGCTCGCAGAATTCTAAAACATGCTTAGGAAAACGATAAACCTACTATCATGCTTGTCTAAGCGCAGTTAATAAAACATATTAACAAGCCAAGACGAGCAAAAGCAAGTAAAGAGCATAAGGGATTAACAACCACGACATGCAAAGAACATAATTAAAGAATTAAAATTCTTCGTGACCCATTCGTGGAAACCCAACATCTATTCTATTACAAAATAAAATAGAAAAACAAGCCCAAAAACTAAAAAGGCCCGAAAACTTCAAGCCCGTCGTTGGAATTAGGGTTTGGGCCCCCTAAGGTTTGAGACGCAGCTAGGGTTTGGAAACCCTAGCCGCCGCCGCCCTTTGCATCCTCCACCGCCGCACAGCAGCCCTCGGCGCCGCCCAGCAGCACGCCGGTGCTGCAGCAACCAAGGCGCGCGCAGCGTCCCGGCGCTGGCAGCAGCACCGTCCGGCACTCGGTGCTTCCGGCGGTCCTCGCGCACAGCGGCAGCAGACGCGCGCATCCACCAGCATCCGATCGGCAGCCTCCAGCAACAGCAGCAACAGGCGCTCGGCGGCAGCAGCTCCAGCGGACGACAATAGCAGCGGCAGCGCGCCGCCCGCCGGGCGCGCAGCGCGCAAAGCGCGCAGGCGCAGCCCCGGGCGCCCACCGCCCCTGCCCGCTGCTTCCAGCCGTTCGCCCAGCCCTAGCCGAGCCCGCCTCGCCATTAGCGCGTGTCCAGACCAGGGAGCAGCAGCGGCCGCGCGGTCGCCTGCCTGGGCGCGCTGCGCGCGGTGTGCACGCACCCGCGCGCGCGCTGCCCTTCGGCGCCCGCGGCCCCTCGCTCTCGATCACCCGCGCCTCGCCATGATCCGGCAGCCCGTGCCGCACTCCTCACACCGTTCATCGTTTGTTGATTCGTCGTCATCCTCGTTTCGTTCCTCGGTTTTACAGATTTACAACGGAAAAACAAAAACAATTGAAATCCTAATCTAACCACGGATTTTCTCGTGGTGAAAAACGATTACAACGTCAAACGACGTATTCCACGAATCAACAGACCACGAAGAACAATAGCAGTTTAAAAACAACGCACATTATTAATCGTACATAAATTAATAATAGAGCCAAGAAATTAAACCTGGCTCTGATACCAATTGAATGAATATTAAACTGAATTAACGTTCCGCTTTGCCCGATGATCGTTTCTTGGATTATTATTAATCTATCATACAACGATTAATCCTAACATGCTCCTATGAATTTAACAACTGCATGTTGGAGTTAGAAAATACCTGAAGAATTCCTAAGAATTCGTCAATCTGTTGCTGAACAGGTCAGCCAACTTCAATGCTCCGTTTGACCCCTCAAACGACCTCCAATCGTATTTTGTGCAGAAATACGACTTCTTCGTCTTCGAGAGAGCTTTCCGTGGCCGCCTGATTCGTCTGAATCGGAGTTCTGTGGAGGAAGTTATGGCCGTTTTACGGAGACTGCCAGAACATGGTTTCCTGCGAAAATCTGACTCCAGTTCTGATCTTCTCGACTGTAATCCCGCTCAGCTTTCACCGTTGGATGGACAACGATCTATGAAAGTCCCAAGAGAGAAATAAGTCCCCACACGTTTTTCTTCCCTGCGCCCCACAGCTCTCAAAACCCTAATATTTTATCAGTGTATTTTCCTGAGAGCTGACAGCTGTATTTAAATAAAATTAAATACGTGTGGGCACAGAATTAGTGTAGGAGGCGTCTTTCTCTCCTTCTAGGGCTAGGAGACATTGGGCCAGTCCAGGGACCAGATACAAGGAATAAAGATGGGCCTCAAATAAATTAATTTATCTATGGTCAGCCCAGACCATAATTAATTTATAAATATCAGTTCATTCCACTAGAGAACCGATACTGACTTACCCCTTTATTGCCGGTGATGAGTCGGGGGGCTTGTATTTAGACTTATTAAATCTCCGTATTTAAAATATCCGACATCCATTAATTAATTAGAGCTCTGACAGCTTAAATTAATTAATCTCTTAATAATTCCTTAAGCAGTACCACTCAAACTTTATTATTACGCCTGAACTTAATCAACCTGCAGGGTTTAGCGTAATAAACCTTATTGAGCTCCTTAAGGGGATGTCATTATCCTATACCGGATACGGGTACTAATACAGATAATCAAATATCATATATTAACCGCTATCACCCAAGATACAGAGTACTCGAGTTAGCATATAACTTTCACCCATAGTAAGTCAAAGTGATATACGAATTAATATATATATCTGAATACTTATTAGTATTAAGATTTATAAGTCACCGAGATCTTGATTCTTCACTTAAGTCAGATAGAAGAATACATCTCAAACTGTGGTCCTATCAATACGTAATGACGTACCAGTATAGACAAGTAGCCAAGACAAACTACTTCCATCTATACTGCAGCCTAAACCAATAACTTGTCCTAGAGTTATTTCGGCTGTGATCATATTATATCTCTTAAGGTTATTCCAATTATATGGTCTTCTGTGATCTACAACACACCATATAATCTACTTATATAGAGATAAAGAACATACATATGCAATCATGAACACAATCAGATAGGAGATTAGATAGTGAACTTAGGAAACATTGTATACAAGCATAAAACGTTCTTGCTTTCAGTATACAAATCCAACAATGAGAAGCCCTCGGCTTCCCCACAAATAACGGCGCTCCCAGGTAAGTAATATGATCATTCCCCTGAGTGAAATTCAAGACCTGATTTATTCCACGCTTCATAGACGAAGAAACTCCCTTTGCAAAGTATATGCGTGATTTCTCCAAGCTGCAAACTTGTCCAGACAACTCCCCATAGTACTCCAGAATATGTTTTATCGTTTTAGCATTATGAATGGAAGCCCTGCAAAAAATGAGAATATCATCGGCATAGAGAAGATGAGTTGGGAACAACATCGATCTACTAAAGCTCATTGGAGTGAGGCGATGAGCAGCGACACAGTTCAAGATCAGGTGACTAAGCATGTCTTCGGCGATGCCAAAAATAATAGGAGAAAGAGGATCTCCTTGTCTGACCCCTCTAGTGCAAGCAAAATATCCACTGAGATGCCCATTGTATAGGATGAAAATTCTAGCCGAGCTGAAAATGATGGAAATCCATTGAATAAATCTTTCATGAAACCCCAAAACACGAAAAACCTTGAGAATGAAATCCCAGTTCATGGTGTCAAATGCTTTCTTGATATCAATCTTGCAAGCCATGTTCGCGCTTCGATTAGTGCGATTCATGCAGTTGAAGCCTTCTGAACCAAGCATGATGCAATCATGGATAGACCGACCGCTGATAAAGCCAAAATTGATTCTGGGAAACAATATCAGAAGCAACTCTGTTGAGCCTGACCGCCAAAACTTTAGAGATGATTTTAAAGAAGAAATTCGAAAGGATGATCGGCCTGAGGTCAGAGACCGAAGACACCGCCTCCGCCTTAGGAATCAGCACAAGAGTATTAGCATTGCAACCATCGGGGAGATAAGAGTTTAGAAAGAAACAACGCACAGCACGGATTATATCTTCCTTAATGATATCCCAACAGTGATGAAAGAACACCCCCGAGAACCCATCCGGCCCCGGAGCGCTGGAAGCCTCCATGCTGTGAACAGTAGCCGAGATTTCCTCATCAGAAGGAATATCAATCAAGCCCCTATTATGTGCCTCGTTGACCTGCATGTCGATGTTGGCTTCCAAATCAACCAAATCCACATTGGTGGCAGCTCCTTGCGAAAAAAGAGCAGTAAAATGCTCCACAATGTGACGCTCAATAGCTGACTGCTCATAAACCATGTCACCCGCAATGTTGAGGTGACTAATAACCAGACCCGAATTCCTATTCCGAAGCGCCTTATGGAAAAAAGCCGTGTTTCTATCACCATCTTGAAGCCAATTGACCCGACTTTGCTGCTGAAGTTGTACGTTCTTTCTGGTAAGCATCGTGTTTATAGCAGCTTGCTTAGTTACTTCCTCATCAAAGTTATCATCCGTGTAGCCCTCCCTTGAAATACGCGCCTGAACAGAAGCGAGCTCCTCCTGAGCTTCAGCTAACTTAGCATCAAGGTTGCCAAAGGTAGTTCTGTTCCATTCCCTTAGCACACTCTTTAATCTTTTCAACTTTATCATAACCTTAAAGATCGGGCAAGGAGTGTTGGCCACGGCATCCCAGGAGTCCCGCACTAGATCAAGAAAACCAGCGTGGCCCACCCACATATGCTGGAACCGGAACGGCCTTTTTCCAGGAGCCAAACGAGATTTGCATTGAAGCACAATGGCCGAATGGTCCGACGTAAGCCTTGGCAACACATGAGAATTAACAGAATCCCAAAGATTATCAAAAGAAAAAGAAATAAGAGCTCTATCCAGAAGAGTTTCCACATGATTGGGTAAAAACCTTCTGCCCGACCAGGAAAATTGCAGACCCGAGGAGGAGGGCTCCAGAAAACCCGTGTCATCGATGAATCTGCAAAAATCCGCACAAGAACTTCTAGAAGGGAGAACCGTGCTGAGACGTTCGTGAGCTCCTTTCACAGCATTAAAGTTACCAATAAAAACCGTGTTTCCATCAATATAATTAAGAAGGTCAGCCCAGAGTAGGGGTGGAGCAAAATACCGAAAAATCGGTATACCGCACTTACGGTACCGAAAAAATACCGAAAATACCGAAATTTTGGTATACCGAAAATTTCGGTACGGTATTGTGCCGTACCGAAAATTTTCGGTACGACAACGGTATCAATTTTCCTCATACCGCGGTATACCGATACCGCGGTATATGCCGAAAAACCGGTATATACCGTTGTTTCGGTATATACCGTGCTACGGTATATACCGTTGTTCCGGTATATACCGAAAAAACTCGTATACCGTCAGAATAAATTATATATATATATATATATATATATATTTAATTAGTGGTAAATTATTAAAAGTTTTTTTCATAATTACTAAAAAATTAATGGCAACTTATAAAATATATATTTATTAATAATTAAAAACATGTAAATAAATTGAATAAATATAAAATAAATTGCATCTATGTTATTTAACTAAAGGACTTTGAAAAGTATACAAGTATATTACATAACTATACAATTATGAGCTACGTATATATCTATATTTATATGTCTACATACTATAATTCTAATTCTAGAATAACTATATCTCTAGAATAAGTTACATTCATGTTATATAAAAAAATAACTAATAGATAATAATAAGTCATAAGTAAAATTTGAAAAGTAAATAAATTGAGTAAATATAAAACTCAAACAATAATTACAAGATTTATTAGGTTATTGATGAAACTAGAATGTCAATATATAGTCAATTATAATATATAACTATATAAGTGTGAGCTATATAGTTATATTATATATGTAGACTATAATTTTAGAATAAGTTAATTCTATGGATGTAAAGTAAACAAATCGAATGGAAGCGAATATTATTGGATTCGATTCACATTCGTAAAAATAATTGCATATTCCAATGGTTACTCGAATATCTTTCAAATTTTATTTGCTATTCATATTCGATTCGTACACTGATTCGCGAATATTCGAATCGAATCAAATATCCGTTTCAATTTTTTACAAGTATATTTTAAACAATATAAATCGAAATACTTCCTACTATTTCATTTGACTTCTTACTATTTAATTCAAAATATGAAATCCTTTCGTATGAATTGAATTTGAAATCAATGTTTTTAATACTTTGATTAATATTATTTTTAATTTAAGTAAATATTACTAATTTTTTGTTTATTTTACTTTATATCTATTTTATTCTTTATTTTTAAATATTGAATCGAGCATTATGATTTTCGAATCATATTTGATAACTAATCAAATCAAACAAAATATTCATATTTGTATTCGAGTTAATCACAAAATTTCGTATTCGAATATCAAAAATTTGAATTTAATACCAAACTAAACCAAAAATATTTGATTCATTTAATTAAGGGGGAAAAATATAATTATGTTATTTTTCTAATATAAATAAAAGCAATTAATATCAAACAATGAAATACTTACTATATTTTCATTAAATTATTATTAAATACTCATTAAATCCTTGAATATAAATAAAAACAATATAATGCATTATTTAACAATATATCTCATAAAAAGATAAATAATAATATAACTATTTATTAAGTATTAGACACATAATATATATACTTTCATTGTTATCTAAGTTGATAATTTAACTTAATTATAGTGTACTAAAATATTTTAAAAGTTATAGGGTTACGTATATATTATGTTATATATAATAAAAAACTATATATGTATTATATATTATATATATTAATATTAATATATCAATAATTTCGATATACTGTATGGTATGGTATACCGACTTTCGGTATGGTATACCGCATTATCGGTACGACAACGGTATTGAAATTGTCATACCGAAATTTTCGGTATGCCGATCTTCGGTATACCGAAAAGTACGGTACGGCAACGGTATGAAAATTCTCATACCGCAATTTACGGTATGGTATACGGTATGACGAAAAATTTTCGGCATACCGTACCGATCCACCCCTAGCCCAGAGGTTCCTTCTGAGAACCGCATCATTGGCCCCATGAATAACCGCAACCCGAAAACAAAGATTCTGCCAAGTACAATCAGAAACAACAACCTGATCTGAAGAGAAGAGAATGGTAGTGGCAACAGCAGGCTGAGCCAAAAACCAAATGTTAGAGCGCCGCGGCAATCTACAATTCTGGTACCGAGGCGTGAGATTCAGAGAGTGCCAGAAACTCATCTGAATTTTGCGAAACTTGGATTTGGGCTCAATGATGCCCAAAATCAACGGAGAAAAGGAACGACAATGCTCCTTGAGAAGTCGTTTAGACTCGTCCGTAAGGCCTCGGACGTTCCAAACGAGAAGATTCATCAGAAAAGAGATTAAAAATCTGGCGATGGGGTGTCCCCCATCTCCATTTCAGCAGCCCAGCTCTTAGCTGCCATATTATGCATGGTGCGGATACTCGGCGTATCCGGTTGCTCAACCACAAAATCATGAACTTGGTGTCCCAAATCAATAGATTTGCGAAGTCTGTTCTTAATAGAATCCGTGGCCGGAGCGTGAATGCTTCTCCCACCTCGTCCATTCCCTGGCGGTCGTCCACGACCCCGCTTTGCAGCAGCTTGATTGACATCCTGAGGAATTTCTTTAAAGAAAGATTCAAGTCTCTGAATCTTCATGGCATTCTCAAGCGCTAAAGCTTTTAGATCGGTCTCATGTATCGTCCCTCCTTTAAAAGTAAGCTCTTCTTCAATCATCTCCCTTGTAGAATCATTCACCGTTCCTGTAGTAAGCGTTTCAGCAGGGGACTTCTCAAGTTTATCATTGACATTTTCCACAGTTACATTCTCGTGATTATTCGAATCTTTTGCAGGCACCAAGATTTTTCCAAGCATATCAGGCCCAGAGATAGCATTCCGATCCTCCTGTATAGACTCAGGTTGATAGTCACCTGTGTCTTCAGTTTCCCCAGCATCCCGTTCGTCAATCGGTTCTTCTGCGATGTCCTGCAATTGCTGATCTGTCACAACTTCTTTAGGTTGCCAAGCAGCCGCCGCTCCTTGCTGCTGCACAGCCTTCTGCTGTTCCTTATTAGTGATAGCATCTCCTAGCGTG
This sequence comes from Salvia miltiorrhiza, assembly GCF_028751815.1. NCBI lineage: Eukaryota > Viridiplantae > Streptophyta > Magnoliopsida > Lamiales > Lamiaceae > Salvia > Salvia miltiorrhiza. The sequence continues at coordinate 29,131,393 of NC_080388.1, read as the reverse complement.
TCCTGCTTAGGTGGGTCATTCTTCCCCTTAGCGTTGACGTTTTCCGCTCTATCCCTTGCTCGACGACACTTATCAGTCGAATGCCCTGTGATCTTACATCCAGTACAGAAAGCAGGAAGATTTTCATAACTGAATTCCACATATAAAGAACTATCATCTTCATCAATCATTACATACTCACGAAGGGGTAAAGACATATCAATTTCAATCAAAACCCTCGCGTAATGTCCTACTTCTCCAACCGCCGAGGAAGCGTCAATTTTTATAGGAGATCCGAGATACCGACCAATTGCGGAAATAACTTCCGGATGCCAAAGCTCGATGGGAAGGTAATAAACGCGAACCCAAACCTGTGCCAACGCTGAGGCTTCTTTGTAAGGATTAAACTTTGGAACCCATTCACGTAGTTTAAATTGACCTCCAGAAATTTCTTGTAATAATAATAATAATAATAATAATAATAATAATAATAATAATAATAATAATAATAATAATAATAATAATAATAATAATAATAATAATAATAATAACAATAACAATAATAATAATAATAATAATAATAACAATAACAATAACAATAACAATAATAATAATAATAATAATAATAATAATAATAATAATAATAATAATAATAATAATAATAATAATAATAATAATAATAATAATAATAATAATAATAATAACAATAATAACAACAATAATAAGAATAATAAGAATAAGAATAACAATAATAAGGATAGTAATAAGGATAATAATAATAACAATAACAATAATAATAATAATAACAATAACAACAACAACAATAATAATAATAATAATAATAATAATAATAATAATAATAATAATAATAATAATAATAATAATAATAATAATAATAATAATAATAAGGATAACAATAACAACAACAACAACAACAATAATAATAATAATAATAATAATAATAACAATAATAATAATAATAATAACTATAACAACAATAACAACAACAACAACAACAACAATAATAATAATAATAATAATAATAATGATAATAATAATAATAATGAGGATAATAATAATAATAATAATAATAATAATAATAATAATAACAACAATAATAATAAGAATAATAAGAATAAGAATAACAACAACAATAATAATAATAATAAGGATAATTATAATAATAATAATAATAAGAAGAAGAAGAATAATAATAATAACAATAATAAGAATAATAACAATAATAATAATAATAATAATAATAACAATAACAATAACAATAGCAATAATAATAATAATAATAATAATAATAATAATAATAATAATAATAATAATAATAATAATAATAATAATCGTAATAATAATAATAATAATAATAATAATAATAATAATAATAATAATAATAATAATAATAATAATAATAATAATAATAATAATAATAATAATAATAATAATAATAATAATAATAACAACAACAACAAGAACAATAACAATAACAATAACAATAACAATAACAATAAGGATAACAACAACAACAACAACAACAACAACAATAATAATAATAATAAGTTTAAGGGAGACTAATTACATAAGTAATGGTAGAGTAAAGTGGGCCCAATAGGTAAAAGTGTAGTAATTTTAAAAGCAAGGGAGGGTATAATTGTCCAAAAAGTAGAGTAGGAGTTTATTTCGTGGACAAATATTTAAGGGCAAGTAGGAGTTTTTTTGGTGGACGGAGGGAGTACCTTTTTATGTATTATATAGATTAGTTAGTTAATAAGAAAAATATGCATGAATACTAAAAAATATATGATTTTTTTGAAAATTACAAGAGGTGTCTATTATATAATTAAATAAGCAGAGTCTTTGAGTGTCTCAACTTTGTCCTTTGAGCTAGGTCTCATTGGAAAATAATAATAATAATAATAATAATAATAATAATAATAATAATAATAATAATAATAATAATAATAAGAGTTAATATATAAAAGTATCCACTTTCATATTGTAAAATTAAAATCTAGCCTATGAAATAAAAACATTAAAATATGGTCAGTTTTTGTGTAAAAGTACAAAATTACCCCCCACTTAAAAATTGTAAAAAATAGCCGGTCACAATTCACACCACACCTTCAATCCTCTCTCTCTCTCTCCCTTCGGCTCTCCCTCTCCCTTTCGCCACCCGTCCGCCGCCCGTCCGCAGCGCCGCGCGGCCACTCAATCTCCGGCAGCACCGCACAGCCACCACCACCGCGACGCACAGCACCTCTTTCTCATCTCCTCCGGCGACCACAACTCCTGCTACAGCCGCCGCCCTCAACAACTCTCCATCTCTGCTCGAGCTCCGGCGCCTGAGCCCTAGCTCCCCCAAATCCAGTCGCCCTCACCCCTACCCTTATCTCTCTCTGGCGAAGAGAAGCCAGATCCGCCGGCCATCCAGATTCAGGCAGATCTCTCTCGATCTCTCTCTCAATTCGATAGATCTCTCTCGATTTCTCTCTCCCTCGACAGATTCTTTATAATTTTCTAGTTTCTCTCTGTGTTGGTGGAGGTTTTGGAGCTGGTGGAGGTTTTGGTGGTGGAGGAGGCAGGTTGGGATCTGTTGCCTCTTCTGCAGATCTGTTGGGGGACGACGATCCCTCCGCCGCGGGATGGATGATACCGACAATGAGATCCGGCTGCAGGGGGACCATCGCCGAGTGCCTGGCCGGCGGAGACGACGAGTTCGAGCTCGAAAGGCGCAGTGCAGCAGCGAGCGGAGGAGCGGCGAGCGCGCGGAAAGGCGCAGTGCAACGGCGCCGCTCAGAGGCGACGCATTTTCCCAGGCAAAAAAAACCGTAGTTCCATATCTGAATAATTTTGGGGATTTTTGTCTTAATTCCCTGAAAAAAAAACTTTAGATCTGAGACGTATGTAAATGATTTTCATTCTAAGATCTGTTGAGATTGTTGATTCGGAGATTGAATGCTGAGATTGTTGATTCGAAGGAATTGTTGTATTTTGATTGTAGATTGAATTGATTCAGATAATATTTTGTTGTATTTTGATTGTTGATTTAGAGGAATTGATGTATTTTGATGGTAGATTGAGTTGTTGTATTTTGGTGTTGTACACAGTTTGATTGAGCTGTATAATTATTTTTTTAATGTTCTTAAATTCACAACCAAATTTATGAATTCACAGCTTAATGTTTTTGAATTCACGACCAAATCTATGAATTCACAACTTAATATTCTTGAATTCACAACCAGATCTATTAATTCAAAACTAAAACTCGAATTCACAATCAAAATAAATTCTAGTTTTAGTTGTGAATTTAAACTTTAAAAACTCAAATTCACAACTACTTGAATTCACAACCAAAATAAATTCTAGTTGTGAATTAAATTCAGGTTGTGAATTCGACTGATTGTGAATTCACAACCAACATAAATCTGGTTGTGAATTAAATTTTGGTTATGAATTCATTTGTTGTGAATTCACAACCAAAAAATTCTAGTTGTGAATTAATTTTTGGTTGTGAATTCGACTGGTTGTGAATTAAATTTTGGCTGTGAATTCGACTAGTTGTGAATTCACAAACAAAAAATTCTGGTTGAGAATTCGACTGGTTGTGAATTCTCAATTCACAACCAATGTGAATTCACAACCAAAAATTTTTGGTTGTGAATTCACACTGGTTGTGAATTGCGGGATTTTTTAAAGGGGTGATGTAAAGCGGCCATTTTTTTAATTTTTAATGTGGAAGGGTATTTTGGTAACAGTGGCCATTTTTTATGTTTTTATTTTAGTGGACAATTTTTAAGTTTACTATTTCAAAGTGGCCATTTTAAAAATCCACTCTAATAATAATAATAATAATAATAATAATATGATATTCAATTACGTTGTGCAATACCTCAAAATAACTCACAACTCATTGCGTGACCCAATTATTTCACCATAAGGTTAACTTTTATGTTACATATAAGAGTTAATTAGAACTAGCCAAAAATTCTTATATATATTCAGATGTAGAATGTGCTGCACTACTATTTAGATTCACCAATTTCAATTGCAATGTGTTGTTTCCTTCCATTTCACTCGAAAGGTTCCATTTAAAAGTAAATAGTTTATAATAAAATTAAAAAAAAATTTGTCAAATTAAATAAAAGAAAACCATAGAATATTTTTTTTGTGACATATTAAATAATTTATAAATTATATTGAAAATGTTTGTTAAGTGTTGAGACATTTCAAATGGAATGATCCAATTTGAAAAGTGGGGCATTTCGAATGGAACAAAGGGAGTATAATTTATTCATCACATACAATAAATACAATGTCCGGATATATTCCTAGCTCGTAAAAGTAAGATTATTTTTTAATTATGTATGACTATATATGTAAGATAATTTTATAATTAAAATATTAAGTTTGAATCTTGATCCACAAAATTAGAGTTCTCTACAATATATATGCATCACAACAATGTAACAAATGTTAATATTCAACAAAAAAATTCTCTACAACATATGTAAAACAACGTAGCAAACGTAAATATCCAACAATATATCAAAGAAAAATATACTCCCTCCGTCCGTCAAAAGTATTCCGCTTTGGCTGGGCACGGAGTTTAATAAAATTGGAGATGATGTTGATGTAGTGGATCGAAGAAATGGTCCCACCACTTTATGAGATGTGTGGTTGAGATTGAATTTGGAGTGATTTTTTGTAAATAAAGAGTGTTTGTAAGAATAAAATATAAAGGTGGATGGTGGGATCATGACTTAAAAAGAAAAATAAAATACTTATGTGGAATATTTTTAGCGGACTGAGGGAGTATTATCTTAACTTAGCACGAGTCCACGACCATGCAAAATCAAATGGATAATAGATTATTCGAGAAAATATTCTGTATGAAAACTAGTCCAACAACCACTAGTTATGAGGGTGACCTGCTTCATTTTAATAATTTGGTCCACAAAAAAGGTGTCAAACAAACAATAATTTAATAAGAGAAAAAGAAAAAACATGAAAATAAAATATGAACTTGAATTCTCATAAACCAGCCCTGTGTGGCGAAGGTTTCATATGTCACATCTAACATGGCATCCATGATGGGACCATAGAATAATTAATTCTTGAATCCTAAATATTCTAAAATATCTGAATTTTTAAGAGAATTTAATTAGTTTTCGATTTTCGAAGGTTGTGCTTGGCCTCGTTTCGGCCACACGGAATTTTCTAACATATGTCGTTGGGGGTTTGGCACGAAGTGAATGGTTTTTTTGGTTTCCCATGCCATGGCCATGAAAATTTGATTTTATTTAATTTCCATTTTGTCCAAATTTCAGGCTGCTGCATCAATTATTTTCCATAATTTAGACTATTGTATGGAAATAAACCGCCAGTTTAGATTCCAGAAAGTTTTAGTAGAAGACAAACTTATTCTCCCTCAATCCACCTATGTTCCTTTTGTTATTTTAATCCGTCGATATCATTTTTATTTTCATTAATAACAATAAGATCCTTAAACTTCACTCACAATAATAGTGGTATTCAAAGTTTATTTATAATGCTTCATCCGTCCCACGAATCTTGACACGTTTGGTTTCAACACGAGAATTGAAGAAATTTTAAATTAGTGTTTTAAGTGTGTAGATAATAAAGTATAAAAGTGATAAAATATGAGAAAAAAGGTAATAAAAGTGATAAAGTATGAGATAGAATGTAATAATTATTACCTTATTTGGAAATGTGTCAAAATTCATGGGACGACCCAAAAAAGAAAACGTGTCAAGATTCCTGGGACGGAGGGAGTAATATTCATTATTATCAATTACTATTCACCACTTTCTTAAAACTCGTATCGTCCACAAAGTGGAAATAATATCGTGAACTGAAGGAGTATCTTCACTACAAGAAATGAAGGGTTTTAGCCACACATGGATGTGTGGCTAAAAGTATATTTATGTGTCACTGTTTCTTTTTACCCACACATAAGTCAAATGTCAACATGTGTGGGTAAAACTTTGTGAAGAAAAGGTATTATCCACACATATGTATATGTGTGGGTAAATCACCAAACATTTACCTACACATATATATGTCACGAATAATACATTTTATGTGTGAGAAAAGATATTTATGATATACTGCAGCGATGATGTGGAAATGACATGGCATTTACACGTGGCAAATTTTATGTGTGGGTAATTCATCAAGCCTTTACCCACACATATATATGTCACGAATAATTTATTTTTTGTGTGGGAAAATATATTTTTGAAATAATGCAATGATGACGTGGAAATTACGTGGTTTTTACACATACCTTTTGTGACACATATATGTGTAGCTAAATCTTATAAATTATGTATAGGTAATTATTTTTTAATATTAATTTTAGAAGAAATATTATTATTTTTTAAATATATAAAATAAGTGTGGATAAATGTTATTGTGTGTGAACAATATTTTTTATCACAATTTTTATAAAAATATAAAATAGCATATCATACATTATATGAATCAAATATAATGAATTATGAAATACAATCTTTTCATGTATCGCATACAATGATAGATACATTGATAAACATATAATTCGAAGTGTCTTCCTAAAAAGAAAGAAAATGAAAGAAGGAAACAAGTCCTATTGTTTACATCCTATGCTCCATGGGTTGATGAGCATCTGCGTCCTTTTACCCTGCAGCTTTTTTGCAATCCTCGATTTCACAATGGGTTGATGAGCATCTATGTCTTTTGAAAGTCCCTTCACTTTTTTCGCTTCTGCTTCAATTCTCAACTGCTCCTTTCGTCTAGCTCTCCGGTTAAATTATACCCGAGTCACCCTTTTGGTTTTCTAAGAGCTGCATAGTTTCCATCACAATCAGTGATATTCACTTTTCTTTGACAAATTAAATTGAGAATATAAATATTATACGGATCAATTTAACAATGAAAAATGAATCCACTAGCACCAAAAGAGAGATGTTCAATATGGACCCCGCACCAGACACCAGAACCCATAACTATACAAGCAAAGCTACTTGTTCAATTATCCTTGCAGAAAAAGGAAACAAACATAATAGATGGTTAAAAGAACCCAAAACAAATGACTCTCACCTCTTTTCTGTATCCACATCTCCATCATCAGCCTGATTTTCATTTTGTTCATCATCATCATCATCAGTTCCATCATCCGCATCTGCCTCAAGGAAATATTTCTGACGCATATAAGAGGGAAGTGCATGAAAACTTCATATGCAAATAAGTGAAAGCACATGAATATGGAGGGACAATATTCATTTCCACTTCAAGTGACCAGTTCGGGATGAAGTACGAACATATTCATCAATAGCTTCACCAGGGACAACTAAAGGGATGGGCTGAGGCCCCAATTCATGTTGGTAAATTTTCTGCATTTCATCTGCAACAGCACGAGCTAAGGTATCCTATGGTAACAGAGTGTAAGGTTGAACCATTAATATAGAAAGAAAAAGAAAAATGATGAAATTACACACATAAGAGATTGATACCAACCTGATGGCTCTCAGGATGAGGATTGAATGAACATCCAGGATGTTCAACCTCAACAGCAGGAATAACGCAAGATTTGGGCTTCTGTCATGATTAACTGTTAAATAAACCCCATAGATTCTAAAAGAACTCGCATTCTAGTGAAATATATTGCTCAGTACTAACATCAAGAAGTTCTAATGCATACAGAGACAACTGAGAAACTATAAGAATCTCTAACATGCAATACTTATCACATAATGCCTCATTGAACAATATAATTGGCTACACATGCAGACACCAAAAGTGCAGAACAGATTATATTATACCTTTTCTATTTTGGCCTTGACTTCTCCTGCAAAAGTGAAATAGCAAACTCTATTAGAAATAACAAAGGGTCGTCGCAAACCTAATTCTCTGTGTTACAGCCACAAAGACAAAATGCATCACAAATTCAGAAAACCATATATTAGTGCAATCAACACCAAAGATATCTCCACACTGTCAACATTTTCCGAAAATTTCCAAAGATCAAAGACTTTCTAGATGCCTTGGACAAGGTCACGAGGCTGTCAGACTTCAAACCTATTGAGTGAGAGTTTTCTCCATGGAATCTTTGAAAATCGTCGTCCATTCGACGTTGGGAATTGAGCGGAATACAGTCCAAAAGATCAGAGTTGGAGTCAGATCTTCACAGGAAATCAACTTCTGGCGATCTCTACAGAACTCTGATTGAGGCCAAACTGACTGCCATAGAAAGCTCTTTCGTAAAGGAAGCAGCCGTATTTTTAGGCAGAATGCGAAACGAGGTCGTTTGAGGCTTCAAACAAAGTGTTAAAGTCGGATGACCTGTTCAGCGATTTATGATGAATTCCTGTGAATTCTTCAGGTATTCCCAAACTCATATGTGCAGTATTTAAATTAATATATGCATGCTAGGTTTAATCAATGTATGGTGAAGTAAGATAATTCAAGAGACGTTCCTCGAGCAAATCGAATGTTAATTAAGTATAATATTCCTTCAGATGCCTAGGATAAAGTAGAGACAATTGTATCCTCTTCCATCACGATTGCTGAGACTGTCCCGAAGATAGCCATCGAGACACCTGCTGAAAATCCTACTCGTGAAGAAGAATCGGCCAAGAAACCGGAGACAATAGGCCCGATGGCTGATATTCCTATCATAGCTAAACCACCAAAGACAACTGCCGATGAAGCCCAAAGCGCATCTATTGATACGGAGGCAACTGAGACATTGAAAGATTCATCAGATGTCGAGATGCTCAACATTGAATACCTTCCCTCCTCGTTCCCACCTGTTGTTGCAGTTGACAATGAACTACTAAACCGCCTTTCAGTAGATTATAAAGCTGTTATGTACATCCTTCAAGAGGTGCACAAGAAATCCCATGAGTGGCATATAACATTTGAAGACCAAAATGCCAAACTTGATGAAAAATATAAGAACATTGACAAACAAATCAACTACATTGACAATGTTGGAATGTAGAAAATAATAATAATAATAATAATAATAATAATAATAATAATAATAATAATAATAATAATAATAATAATAATAATAATAAACATGATTGTTTTAGTAGATATTTTTATAGGAAAAATCTAGGTAGAAATCAAAAGAAATTTAGAGAATAATCTAGAATGTATTAATTACTTGAAGGCTCTAGAAATTAATAATGTAGAACTAGCAAAAAATAAAACACAAAATCTTGGGTACACCTGGGTGTACCGTACAACCGAGTTGACCCGTATCCATAATAGTATTATTTATATGAGTTGGGTCAGGATATGGATTCAAATCAGGGAATGGGTCAAAATTTTAGTGAAGGTATAACCCGGTTGTACGGTACACCCGGGTGCACCCAAGATCACCTCAAAATAAAATATCAAGAGAATTCTAGAATTCTCACTTAACCGACATACGCTACTATATATATGTGGAGATTTTATCAATTACACTACAAGTGAATTAGCAAACAAGTTAGCAAATTAAAAAAATTTCTCTCCCATCAACTCACGTCCACACACTTCACATTCACATATAAATATAATCCTCCAAATATTTGATTAAATTCTCGGGTTAATTGCATATAATATCACGAACTTTGCTCGAAATTCATTTTCCCCACGATCTTTAAAAATTTTATTTTTTATCAAATACGTTGACATTTGTTCAATTTCCCCACGATTTTTTTTCCCCGATGACCGCAAAAATGACATAGCACTGACTTGAATTTAAAATTACACGTAACACTGACGTGAAATATATATGAATTTTAAATTACACATAATATTAAATCATAATAAAAAAGTCCTAATTTCTTTTAATTTCTCATTTTTATCGGGCAAAAAGAAATCAAAGATTGTTTTTGACGCTAGAAAAAAATGATTGTTTTTCTTTCCACCACCTCTGTCGAAGGGTTCTTCTCCAGACCAGTGTGGAAGTCTTCGTGTCGATATCTTCCGAATCGGCGGCGCCAATTGCTGGCGCTGATTGCTTCGTGTTTCCAGTCTTCCAAACCAGTGCGCCGATTATTTGCACCAATTGTTGGCGCCGGTGCTTCACCCATTGGTGGCGTTGATTGCTTAAACGAGGGTTTTAAAGTTTAAACTGAATTGTTGGGAATCTTGTGGAATATCATAATCCTTGTTTTGATGATACCAAAATTCATAGGTCGTATTTGTAATAGACTAGAATTGTTTTGAACTCAAGTGTTAGAGTTCGATTCTAGTTTAGCTTGCGGTGTCGAAGACTGAAGACTGAAGACTGAAGAACGAAGGACTGAAGACTGAAGACTGCAGATACAACTGAAAGTATCAGTTGAAGAATCAGTTAGGAACTGATTACTTAATGCGCGCAATGGACTGATACTAAAGTCAAGTATCAGTTGAACATATCTCCTAGGACTGATCTTCCAACGTTCAGAGGAAGCCACGTACTCACAAAGTACAGCCGCATTAAATGCAGAGATCTCAGGATCTTATCTCTCCAGAGGTCATTCCTATCTGGTGGTTACTTTTCAGAGACGTCACATCTCCTGTCCATCAAGAGAGCCGTTTCCACCCAGACAAGGAACCTCGAAGATTGAAGCCTCAGCCCAAATTCGAATTGCTCTCCAACGGAAGAAATCTTGATGACGTTCTAAGCCAACAGATCTATTCAAGAGTTCTTAGAATGGATCTATTCAAGAGTTCTCCTACAAATAGCGTTCGAGGATCACTTCAACCTTCACCGATTCAACGACATAAGCTGAAGCTCTGCCGAAATTGCTACTCAGCCTAAAGCTTAACCTCCCCAAAGCTTGAATCGAAGAAGAGAATTCCAAAGCCAAAATCAGTCACTGCTGATTACACATATTCTCTTAGACCTTAGGCGAATCTCTGTTTACCCAGAAGCCAAAGGTCAAACTTGCTTCAAAGAACTTGTT